>NC_090764.1:66484058-66489058 GCF_036898095.1 Palaemon carinicauda | reverse complement strand
AACTTTTCTCAAATGGGCTGCACCGTTTCAATCACTGTCATTTTGTAATCATTTCAATTTCCTTCTTTTTTTCGTTTCTGGAAAGAAGTTCAATGTGTTTTCCTCTTTCCCAATATGACCAAGTTGCATACACGTTTTGTCAAAATACTTCCTCAAGAGCTTTTATATATAATCTTTATTTCCTATATTTATTAATCTTTTTGCACTTCTTATTTCATATTATCAATATTAACAAAAGTTGTTCATTTTAACACTTCACGCTTCACCCACATACAGAATAATTGATTATATAATTCATCCATGCATTCCAGTTTCAGCATTTATGATAGTTCTTTTCCTTCCAAATCCTTTATAGAGATCAAATTTTCTGTCATTTAACTCTATTCCAAATCACCATTATCCTTTACACTTTTATTTCCGATCACACGTAAGAACCGACCATTACAAATTGCATTATCTCATTTGCTATTTCGTCTACCATCGTTGCCTTACCGTGGTACAGTTGGCCTCGTTAAATCCGGTACGTTTCATAGAAAGCTAAAGAGACGTCTCACAGTTGTACATTGTAACGGGTAACACTGTTTAGCAAAAACGGCTGTTGAACATTGATGGTTTTCCTGTCTATTGATGGCACAGTGCTAGTTTGTAACTGTTGAAAATGCTACTGAAAATTTGTGAGGTTCTGTCAAGTTGGCCCCATTGACTCTGACGTCTGACAAGCTGTAAATATTGCAGCATGCAATGCTGCTGAGCAAGAGATAAACTTTTGGCAACGCTGCCTGTAAAACAAAGTTGCTGAGCTTGTAAACACGTGATCAAAATAACTATTATTAATTTTAGGAAGTGCTGTATAGAAATATATTATTTGATTAACAACACTTCGTAAAATTAATAAAAAGAAAAGCTTTTGATCACGTTTTTCCAAGCTCGGGTTCTTTTGCTGAACAACATTGCCTGCTACAACGTGTACAGCTTGTCAGACGTCAGAGTCAATGGGGCCAACTTGACAAAATCTTACAAATTTTCAGCAGCATTTTTAACAGTTACAAACAAGCACTGTGTCATCAATAGACATGATATATGCTGCTCTCCCCTTTTCAGTCTATATCTTACGTCCCAATCTTTAACTTTTAGTCATTTATTTGATTTCTCTTATCATCATGTTTAACAGCCGTAGATACCTGATATACCCATATATGCGACCGACATTTGCACTTTACTTGTCACTCTTTTCTACATATCCAGAAAAGTTCATGAACACTTCTAATTCATTTCACTTACTCACTTTGTACACTAAACATCTTCAATACTAGCCACAATACACCTCTGTAATTTTTATCTTAAGCTTTCTCTATGGTAATATACATCACACATAACCTTTTACCTTAACATTCATATCCCCACACAGTTATTGCAGAGTGAACTCATAGCCTATATATATATATATATATATATATATATATATATATATATATATATATATATATATATATATATATATATATACGTATATATATATATATATATATATATATATATATATATATATATATATATATATATATATATATATCTTTATTTTTGACTTTTTTTCAATTGAAACCCTCCTTTGATATAATCATACAGTCTCCTTTATCAACCTTCCCCTTACATCACAGATCACTTATTTTTCTCATCTATTCCTGGTGAGCCTTTCCTGCTTCCAGACATACCTTACACGGCCTGGCTAGCCGCTTTCATCACAGTATTGCCACCCTACCACAATATCTCTTTTATAATCTCGTCTCTTATTAGCAACTTCCCAACCTTCACCTTCTTAGTCACTCTCTCCTTATGTCCTTACTAATGGAAGCTTTGTATTCGTCAGGTTGATCTTCCCCCTCCCAGTTCCCTTAATACTGATAGCTTTCTACTCTTTTGACTTCTTCTTTACCCCTCTACCATCCTCAACATGCATTTCTATATTCCTCAAATAAACATCAACCACTCCCAAATAAACAAGTAATCTCTATCCCCCTCATTCACTGACACTTTAAAATAGTCAATTTTTCGCATGCAGCATATTTATAAATGTATCATTTATCCTAAGGTCTATTTCAACATCAATGTTTCATATTTATCCAAAATGTACTGCTTCGGATTCACTCATAACCTCGCTATATTTTTTTCTCTCATTCTTTGTCTTCCTTTTTAAAATTTTAAAATTTTTTATTGCTGTGCCCTTCAAATATTGTAATATTTTCCATCTCCAATCCTCTCATTTCTCATCCCATCACAAACATGTTTCATTTCCTTATCATAAGTGCATACTCTATACCCCAAGGCAAGATCTAAGGATCTTGCCCCAAGGCACTTCATTGTCTTTACTTTAGGCTCGTATTCCATTCATCTTCTTTTCAAATCGCTACTCTCATTCCTTCTTGCAACACTAATTTGAGTCATTCTTCTTTATCACATAATGATCAATATGTCTTCATTGACTCTTTCACCAGCATAAACTCGAACCCCATTGCTATGTAGGCTACTACTCCTTACAAACGTATGATGCAACAGGTTTGACATTCACCTCTCATCCATTATTCTAAATCCCAAATAAGCATGTGATACAACTTCTCATGCGTCCATCATCTATACTATATTTCATTTGTTCCAAATTCCTTGGTCTTATTTGCTCTTTTAAGGTAACTCATGATAACTTTCACCTGGTTTTGCTGTTTTTGTTCATTATAACCGAGCAACATTTTTATAACTTACAGCCAATCAGTTCTGCATTCTATTCATAATTATGTTCACCCTACAACCTTTTACCTACGTCTATTGTTTTACAGATATCCTCTTAACTCCATCCATTCAAATATTAAGCATCACAAAGACATTTCAAAACTTTGTCTCTGATCTAATTATTTATCATTTACACGTTATCCTGGAAACTTTGCATTCATCATACGATTGTTTCATCGCTCGTCAGTGCACTTTTTACATTGTAATCTTCATCAGCCTTCAAAATTCCTTTTTATTGGTTCTATCATAAAGTTTTGTCTGGGTGTGTTCCCTTTGCTGTTCCCAACAATCCCTTGATCTCCACATTATTTAAGAACAAATCAATCATACCTACTTATTCTTCTACAGTAATTATTTATCCAATTTTCCTCATTGAAACATCTATTTAATCTTTCTAAGTATACTAAGTGAGATTGTATTCCCTTTCATTTTCATATCAACCCTATGCATTAATCCTACTTTTTTTTAAATGTCACTTATTCCTAGAGAACCTTTCCCTCATTCAGTAATACCTTACACACCCTAGTCACTCAATCACACTATCACAAAAATACCACTCGAAATCCCACATATTCCAATCTTCGACTTTTTATTTACCTTTGCCTCATTCACTTGCCTTCCATAATTACTATAAACTAAAGATCTCTCTATAATACTTCTTTAATAAATGACACAGTTATCTTCAAATAATATTCCCCCATTTTCCTTCATTTTGAGACTCATTTAGGCCTATTCACGAAACCTTCTTCAATTATTTTCTCCCTAAAGTGTTTCCTCAACATTTCCTGTCTCGTCTCTCCTTTGACCATTCTGATCTTTCCCTCTGTTCTACAACTGCACTTCAAGTAATCGTCCTTTTGCCTTCAAAACATTTTCATTCACACACCTCATCAAACACTTGCTTGATTCTTCGTTCCTGTGTAGCTACACTTATATAAAATCTTGTGCTAGTCCAATGATAGCCTTGATTTTACACACACAAGAATTCTTTACTCTCTTTTTTACCCAGATTTTCCTTACATGTTATCATTTTTATTTCCTATCAAACTCAGTACTCTTTATGGCATTTAGTCACATTCCTAATTCTTCCTTTCAAACTTTTTTTTTTCGATGGATAGATTTAAATGATTAATCTTTGTTTGGAGTCATGAAACCTAACAGTTACCTCAAATTGGCCTAGGCACCCACATTCTCTTCTCTTTCAAACTTAGCCTGAAACAAATTGAATATAAAACTATATATTATCACAACCTTTTCTCATATACTAGAATGGCTTTTCATCACATATTTCTGAAGATGGGACATTTGTACTTTGCTGTATACGAGATACAAGAATCCCTTGCTAAACTTCCTTATCTTGTACCCCAAAACGTTTTCTTCTGTTACTTTTACTTTAGTTCCACTGATTACCGTAATATTTCTTTTCTTTGTTTTTCTGCATGTACATCAATGGTTACTTTTTGTACTTCTCGAATAAGGTTGTATCACACACACACACTATATATATACACACACACACTATATATATACACACACACACTATATATATACACACACACACACACACACACACACACACACATATATATATATATATATATATATATATATATATATACACTGTATATATATACATACATACATATATATATATATATATATATATATATATATATATATATATATATATATATATATATGTATGTATATATATACAGTATTATATATATATATATATATATATATATATATATATATATATATATATATGTATATATATACAGTATATATATATGTATATATATATATATATATATATATATATATATATATATATATATGTGTGTGTGTGTGTGTGTGTGTGTGTGTGTGTGTGTGTGTGTGTACTTGAGATCCTAAGATTGCCCCCGTAATGAACACACCCCTGATAAGCCCCCATAATCCTAGTTATAAAGTCCGTTTAGTAGTCTCTCCGAGGAATTATTCTCAAACACAAACTAAGCTAGAACACGCGCTTGTATATTCCTATACATGTTTCTCTTATAAACAGTAAAAACAAAACTACGCTTTTTATGTTGTTGATGTTTATTACTTCACCTTGTTGCCAAAGAGGAGCTTGCTGGCTACTGAAGCTCAATCAGCCGTACCTTCGACGACTCTAAGGCCGGGAGTACACTAGTGACTCTGTGGCGCCACAAAGCCACAGCATCGTGTGGTGG
>NC_090764.1:66474058-66479058 GCF_036898095.1 Palaemon carinicauda | reverse complement strand
CGTCTATATTGTTTCCAAGTCAACAACTGTCTGGAAGCAAGTGCTTAATTTAATTAGGACTTAAACACAATTTACATTCAAGTTAATTGATTAGTATTTTATGCTCAATAAATTAAAGATAAGTAGGCTATGCTGATACCATTGGATTAATGTTTATAACGAAAACTATTTATGATGTTTGAGAAAGTACGACTTATGAAAATTGTTTCGATAAGGTATGTCTGAAGGACTGTATTAAAATATTGGGTAAATAGTGAGCTAATATCCATATCAAATGTGAAAGGTAAAGATATAATCAAGTAGTTAATTCGGAAATATGGAGGGCAGACCTATTAGGGTATGTAAGATGTAGTAGCCTACAATACTTAAGCAAAATTATGCTCTGTTGTAGCTGACAAAGTTAATAATTTGGAAGATAGTAACCCTGATTAAATATGCAAGAATATGAGCCCTGACATTAGTTTTTCAGTGATGACAGCTATGAATCAGGAAAAGTCGAAAGCGATTGTCTCAGTATGGAAGAACTTAGGAAATCTACTATTAGTCCTAATCCTCATAAATCAGCGGTATTAGTGATAAAACACGCACAAAATAGAATTTTGACAGATTAAAGAGGGATTTAGAAGTGAAAGGACTGAAAAGTAAAGGAATCTATATACTTACGAGAATGGCAATCACAAAAAGGAGACCATTGTCTTAGCATAAGCAAATGGAAAGCAGAAATAGAATATATGGAGAAATAGTTTGGGATATTTAAAGACGTTAACCGAAGGAAATTTGGCATTGCAGTTGGAATAAAGATATATTAAACAGTAGTAGTACGTATAATGTTTGCAAATACTAAAATAGTTTAGGGAGATACTGTATAGGGTATGCAATTAAAAGAAAAATAAGGGAATGTTTTAACAAGTTGCAACTAGGCTACACATAATTGGGGATTAATAGGAAACAGTTATATAGCCAGTTGAGACTAGGATTAAGTATAAAAAATGGATATGGGGAGGAGGGTAAAAAAAGTCTTAGAAATATACAAAAGATATGACAATGAAATTGAATAGGTACGAAAGAATAGAAAGACATAAACTGTATTGTCATATGCTAGTATTATTATTATTATTATTATTATTATTATTATTATTATTATTATTATTATTATTATTATTATTATTATTATTATTATTATTATTACTTGCTAAGCTACAACCCTAGTTGGAAAAGCAGAATGCTATAAGCCCAGGGGCTCCAACAGGACAAATAACAGTGAGGAAAGGAAACAAGGAAAAATAAAAACTTAAAAAGAGTAACAACATTAAAATAAATATCTATATAAACAATAACAATTTAAACACAACAAGAGAAAGAGAAACAAGACAGAACAGCGTGTCCTAGTGTACCCTCAAGCAAGAAAACTCTAGCCCAAGACAGCGGGAGACCATGGTACAGAGGCTACGGCACTATCCAAGACTAGAGAATAATGGTTTGATTTTGGAGTGTCCTCCTTGAAGAGCTGCTTGCCATAGCTAAAGAGTCTCTTCTACCTTTACCAAGAGGAAAGTAGCAACTGAGCAATTACAGTGCAGTAGTTAACCCCTTGGGTGGAGAAGAATTGTTTGGTAATCTCTGTGTTGTCAGGAGTAAGAGGACAGAGGAGAATATGTGAAGAATAGGCCAGACTATTCGCTGTGTGTCGACAAAGGGAAAATTAACCGTAACCAGAGAGAAGGATCCAATGTAATATTGACTGGCCAGTCAAAGGACCCCATAATTTTCTAGGAGTGGTATCTCAACGGGTGGCTGGTGCCCTTGTCAACCTACTACCTATGAAATAGAAGAAAGGGAAGCTGAAAGGACCAATGGCAGAAGAAATTAGTCCTAAGGAAGCTGACATAGTAATGAAGACAGGGTTGAATATGATAGACCTAGAAGAAAATTATAGAAACATGAATGAAAATGTTAGACTTTGTTATCTGTGGAGAGAGGCAGATGATAAAACAGAGCATTCTCTTAGCTTTAGAGAACTAAGGAAATTTAGAAGCAATATTGAGGTAATAATGAAATTAGATTCGTTATCCAAAAGAAGTTGCCCGGTGTATTAGGCTGTGGAAGTTTGAAACAGAAGTATGCAAGCTATGGAGCTGTCTATGTAGGAGGTAACTATTGACAAGGAACTTTCTGCAGAATGGAGAGCTAATTGCACATAAATTAATCGTGTGTCTATGATCATAGCATTGTGGAGAGAACAATAAGGAACTATGGATATGAAGTAGTGCTACTCTTCTCTAGAACGGGTTGTATATATAATGAAGTTCCGTCCAAATAAAGATAGTTGCATTAGAAAAAAACTTTGGTATGCACACCACATTTCAACCAATGAATCTAGCCAAATCAACACCTGAAAAGAAATCCTATCTGAGGTTCGTATTATCATGTTCTTTAACGGTTATGGCCCCGTGAATCTCTAGGGGTTATCGTGAATTGTCGCCGAGCTGTCACTCATTAGCACACTGGTCTAAAAAACAGCCCTCCTCATCGCCTGGATGAAGTGCTTCTTATCTCTTCACTGTTCAGGTTGTTTACATCAACCAGAAGAGGATGGACAAAGGGCGACCTGGGTGGTGCGTTACACAAGAAGAGTTCTCCTCTTTGGGGCTAAATAGTACAAGTGATCTCTCTTTTTTTGCTAGAAACAGGAGTGTTCATTTTTGGTCTAAAAACATAGTGTTCCTTTTTGGTCCAGAAACAGAAGTGTTTCTTTTTTGGTCTAAAATCAAAGTGTTCCTTTTTTGGTCAAGAAACAAGTGTTGGTTTTTTTTTTTTTTTTTTTTTTTTTGGGGGGGGGGTCTAGAAACAGAAGTGTTCTTTTTCTGGTCTAAATTCAAAGTGTTCCTTTTTTGGTCTAGAAACAAGTGTTGGTTTTTTTGGTCTAGAAACAGAAGTATTCCTTTTTGGACTAGAAACAGAAGTGTTCTTTTTTTTTTTTTTTTTTGTCTTAAAACATAGGTGTTCCTTTTTGTTTGGTCTAGAAACAGAAGTGTTCCTCCTGGGTCTAGAAGCTGAAGTGTTCTTTTTTTGGTCTAATAAACAGGAGCGCTCCTTCATGGTCTATTAAACAGAAGTCTTCATTTTTTGTTCTAAAAAAATAGGTATATAAAAGAGGTGTTCTTTTTAGTCTAATAAACAGAAATATTCCATTATTTTGCTCTAAAAAGAGGTGTTCTTTTTAGTCTAATAAACAGAAATATTCCATTATTTTGCTCTAAAAAGAGAAGTGTTTCATTTTGATCTATAAAACTGGTGTTCCTATTTTGTCCAATAAACAGAAGTGTTCCTTTTTTTGGTCTAAAAACAGAAGTGTTCCTTTTTCATCTTTAAAAGAGAAGGGTTTCTTTTTTTGGACTGATAAACAAAAATTTTCCATTTTGATCTGAAAAGAGAAATGTTCCTTTTTGGTCTATAAAAGAGAAGCGTTTCATTTTGGTCTATGAAAAAGAAGTGTTCTTTTTTGGAATAATAAACAGAAATTTTCGTTTTAGTCTAAAAACAGAAGAGTTCCTTTTTTATCTATAAAAGAGAAGGGTTTCAGTTTGGTCTATTAAACAGAAGCGTTCCTTTTTCGTCTAATGAACAGAAGTGTTCCTTCAGGGTCTATTAAACAGAAGTGTTCCTTTTTTTATCTAAAAAAGAGGTATATAAAAGAGGTGTTCCTTTTTGGTATAATAAACAGAAATATTCCATTTTTGCTCTAAAGAGAGGTGTTTTTTTTTTTTTTTTTTACTAATATACAAAAATTTCCTTTTTGGTGTAAAAACAGAAGTGTTCCTTTTTGGTCTACTAAATAGATATGCTCCTTTTTGGTATGAAAAGAGAAATGTTCATATTTGGTCTAATAAACAAATTTTCCTTTTTTTTTTTTTTTTTTTTTTTTTCAAAAAGGTGAAGTGTTCCTTTCAGGTCTAAGAAAGAAGTGTTCCCTTTTGGTCTAAAAAACTAAAGTGTTCGTTCTTTGTCCTAAAAACAGAAGTCTTCCTTTTTGTTCTAAAAACAAAGTGTTTCTTTTTGGTTTAAAAACAGATGTCATCATTTCTTTATTTCAAAAGAGAAGTCTTCCTTTTTGGTCTAAAAAACAGAAGTGCATCATTTTTGGTTTATGAAAAGAAAACAGGATAAATCTTTATTTCTTATTAGGAAATTGATATAATTATTCTTTTGTGAAAGAATAATGAAGAATAGAGGATTCATCCTTTTTTGCTACGAGTTTTTTCATTAAAAGGATCCCTTGGGCTTATAGCATCCTGCTTTTCCAACTAGGGTTGTAGCATAACAAATAATAATAAAAATAATAATAATAATTATTATTATTATTATTATTATTATTATTATTATTATTATTATTATTATTATTATTATTATTATTATTATTATTATTATTTGATATGGCTGCTGTCTTGCCCAGATCGGAATACAGTAGTTTCAACGAGAGGAAATCATAAACCACAGCAACCACTTGATCCCACCTCAGTCACTAATCAAGTCCTTGTTTCGATAATAATGAATGATATACATACACAACAAAGAAATTCACGAAAGGAAAGGGCCCATACAATATGGAAATGAGAGTACGACAGTTCTAAGATTATAATTTATAGATTATTGAGTTATGAAGCTCCTCGATAAAGGTGTTGAGCATTAAAATCATTATTTTGTCTTGGCATACGAAAGGTGCCTCGTTTAGTTTAAGATTTAAAGCTGCTCGTGAATGGCAGAGGCAAGGGACTGTGATATTGCCTAGTTAGGAAGATAATTCCCTAAACTGTCCATGATTACATATGATCATCATCCAAGCCCCTTCTCTATCTAAGCTAGGACCAAGGAGGGCCAGGCAATGGCTGCTGATGACTCGGCAAATAGACCTATCATCATCATCATCATTTCAGCCTTCAAAAGTCCTTTGTTGGATGTAGGCCTTCCCCAGGTTCCTCCACAGACTTCTATCGCAAGCT
>NC_090764.1:66376558-66469058 GCF_036898095.1 Palaemon carinicauda | reverse complement strand
CCTGGTACCTTGCCAGCTTCATTTGCTCAGTGGCTTACCTCTTCTGCCATTCTATGCCAGTCCCTAACAGTTATTTCCAATGTATATACGAGTTCCCTCCCTGCACTTTCCATGCTGACAATAATTTCTTTACCTTCCATTTCTGTTTTCATTGACTGACTTACTCATATTAATATCATGTTCAACCTTTCTTCTCTCACAACTCCCATAACATTAGAGTTGTTGTGGCCGATGTTGTAACGTCCCTTACTGGTGAACGCCAGACTGGGGATAGAGTTCCGCTCAAACTCGTTAGTTCCTTTGGTCGCAATACCTCACCATCCTTATGAGCTAAGGATGGGGGGTTTGGATCAGCAGCCATTACCTGGCCCTCCTTAGTCCTAGCTTGGGTGGATAGGGGCCTTGGGCGCTGATCATATGTGTATATGGTCAGTCTCTAAGGCATTGTCCTGCTTGATAGGGCAATGTCACTGTCCCCTGCCTCTGCCATTCACGAGTGGCCTTTAAAACCTTTAAACTACCTTTGCACTCTTTTACCAGCCTTTGCAGCTTCTGTTTACTGTCATAGAGTAACCTTGTATCTTTAGCAAACTTCAACCACTCTTCAGTATCAACAACCCTTTATTTTTATCCCATAGCTTTGCTCATACAACTAGTCTTTAATTTCTCTCATATTTTAAACATCAAGATATTTTCGCTAACTGGATGTAGTTTGTGAAAATAAATGACAGTGATCACAGGCACTTTCATGCTTATTCATTTAAATCATGGATGTAACTCCTGTGCAGAAAACTTCCATAAACTTAGCCATTTCAAGCAGTTAAACAGAATATTCCTTTATGGGAATTCCTCTCCTCCTCCTAACACTTCGATATTGCATATTCTTGACTCTACATCTTCAATCCTTTTCAAATGTACAAACCATCACAAAAGACTCTTATCTATTCTCTCACCATCTTGACATATCTTAACATTTCTTAGACTTTCAACTCTCATCTTGCCACATATAAAAATCCTCTCTCAAACTTCTAACTTTTATTTTACTTTTCGCGTCCAACATACCCAAAAATCCAAACCATTGTTTTCTAGGCATGGGTAGTGCCATAGCCTGTGTACCATGCTCTTCCACTGTTTTTGGGTTAGGCTTCTATTTGTTTCCTTATTTCATTTCCTCACTGGGGTAATCCCGTTTGGAGTCCTTTGGTTTATAGCCCCCTGCTTCTCCAACTATGGTTGTAAGCTTAGCAAGAATTAATAATAATAGAATGGTGTTGGGGCAATAATCTTTTTGTACATTCCAGTCTTGGCTCTCAGAGATGCTCAAAGTTCCATCTTATTCATTTGCACATAATCTTCTGCCCTCAAAATATGTACTTCCAAGTACCTGTACAAATCTGTTTATTCTGTTCTTCCTTCTATATTGACAATTGTTGCTTTCTCTTCCTATGTCTCAATTACCGTAATTTACTTCCAACTTCTCCTATAAGAAAGTTTAAAAGCTCTTTCACTACTATCTGCAGTTTCTCTTCACTATCCCCTGTTAGTTCATTCTTGCATCACACTCATCAATATAGATATTGAGTAACCTTACAGACATAAGCATATCTTTGTCGCAGCCCTATTTCTTATACCAATCCAATCCCTCTGCCTTCTTTCAAATCTTAAAGTAGCTTCAATTCTGGCATTAAAGCCTTTTATTGCACTCTGCAACCTATCCTCCATGCCATACATTTTCAAAAAAAAAAAAAAAAGAAAAAGAAAAAGAAACACTATCATTTCAACCATAAACTTTCTCTAGGTTCATTTGTCACATGCAACTTTTTTCATTTACGTTAAAACTTTCAAGATATTTTTTTTTTATTACAAACATTTGAGCCACACAATTTCATTTTGAAAAATCATCTAATCTTCCACTATCAATTCTTATATCATCTATTCTAGCTTCATAATCTAAATGATTTTATATTAAGTAATATTGTGCCCTTACTGTTGTTACAATCTCCTCTATCAGCATTACTCTTGTACATTGAACAATTACTCGTCATGTTCATTCCTTCAGAACACCTACCCCATCAAACTATACTGCACAAATTATGATTGGTCACTCAATCACACCTTCATTTTTATATCACTGCATAGGTAGTAGGTTGGGCAAGGCACCAACCACCCCTTGTGATACTACCACTGGAGAGTTATTGGGTCCTTTGACTGGCCAGACAGTATTACATTGGATCCCTCTCTCTAGTTACGGCTCATTTTGTCTTTGCCTACGTATACGCTGAATAGTCTGGCCTATTCTTTACATATTCTCCTCTATCCTCATACATTTGACGACACTGAAATTACCAAACAATTCTTCTTTGCTCAAGTGGTTAGCTACTTTCCTTTTGGTAAGGGTAGAAGAGATTCTTTAGCTATGGTAAGCAGCTCTTTTAGAAGGACACTCCAAAATCAAACCACAGTTCTCTAATCTTGGATAGTGCCATAGCCTTTGTACCATGGTCTTCCACTGTCTTTGGGTAGCTTCATGCTAAGAGCACACTCGAACACACTATTCTATCTCCTTTCTCTTCCTCTTGTTATTTTGAAGTTTTTATAGTTTATATATGAAATATTTAATTTTAATGTTATTGTTCTAAAACTTCTCTTGTAGTTTATTTCCTTATTTCCTTTCCTCACTGGGCTATTTTCTCAGTTGGAGCCATAGTATCTTGCTTTTACAACTAGGGTTGTAGCTTAGCAAGTAATAATAATAATAATAATAATAATAATGATAATAATAATAATAATAATAATAATAACAACACCTACCCCATCAAACTATACCATAATCATAGTCACTCACTCACACCACTATTAAACCACTGCATCTCACTCGTAATCCCATCAACCCCTGGTGTCTTTCCAAGCTTAACCCATCAAGAAACCTCCTTATGTCATCATCAGTAACCCTCAGATGAATTCTGAAACTTACAACAACCCTTTCCAATCCTTTACCACTTTACTTCGTCTTCTTCTTTTTTCCATATTCAACACATTTTCTAAATACTCACTTGATCGATCCCAGATATTATTGCATTGAAAGGGCCTCTCTCCATTCATATGTTTCATTTTGAATTATATTTGCCTAATATTTTCATGTTGAATCACTAAAATATCCAAATTGAAGTCCTTTCTCGCCTTCTTTATGCTTTTCATATGACATCCTTGGTTAGGTTAGGTTAGGTTTTAACCCTTTTACCCCCAACACTATTTGGAACTTTCCATCCTTTAACCCCCAGGCTCTTTTCTTAAAGCACATTTTGTAATATATTTATTTTTTCAAATTGCTCTAACAGCTTTAATTTTCGTCATAGAGAGGTCAGGTTGGTCTCATTATTTTGGAAAATGACTGATGTTTCTCGTAAAGTTATAAAAAATATGCAAAAAAAAAAGTAAAAAAAAAAACGTTTTTTTGCAAGGACGTACCGGTACATCCTTGTGGGTAAAGGGATGAGTTTTTTTTTAAACGTACCAGTACGTCCATTGGGGATAAAAGGGTTAAGTTTCGTTTTTGACTCTCTGGGCCACCATAATCTTCTTTTGTTTCCTACAATTTTACCTCATATTATATAAATCTTACTTCACAAAAGATCTCATATCCTTCTCCCACCATCTCTGGTTCCATTTCATAAAACCACAAACATTCTTAGCTGACGTGGAGACCAATCCTGGAGATCTAACGTAGGCCTACTCATAGAATTTTTTGGTTTTTTAAACCTAACCATTTTCTCCTCCACTTCATGTTTATCTGTTATTCATATTTGCTACTTCTCATTCAAGCTTTTCTCTCTGGTCCTCCATCTATAATGGTCAGATAAATCTCCTTTTACTCCTTCGCTTTTTATAGTTATAAACTGACTCCACCGTCTTGGCAGATCTAAGCACAGTTTGTAAACTCTTTTTCCACACCATTTTCTTTTTCATAAGAATCTTTCAGTTTTTTATTTAGAAACAGTTTTCATTTATCAAGCTCCTTTCTCAACACAACTTTCACCATTTTTATTCAAATAACTATCTCTGCTCACTGTATATCTCTCTGTCATCTATATTTGCCTTTAAATCGCCTTATTATTGAGTTTGGAGACCTAGGGATCACAATCAAACAAAAGTTAACATATTTATACTATCTACAGACACACATACAATTCCATACATTGACTTATAGTAAAACTCAAACCTGATATTATTATTTATTTTCTATTTAGCTTTTATGAGATTGGAAACACCATAGCGAAATCACAAATTGAAATCTACATTTCTCAATTTCTATGAAGCTAATCCTCTTTTCTAATCAACTTTAATATTAAATTCCGCGTGTTATTGCAAACAAAAGCTGACACCTATACTTCTTGCTTGAGGGTACACTTGGGCACACTGTTCTATCGTATTTCTCTGCCTCTTGTTTTTTAAAGTTTTTATAATTCATATATGAAAATTTTTTTTTTATATTGTTATTGTTCTTAAGATATTTTATTTTAATTTCTAATACTTCTCGAGATTATTATTTCCTTATTTTCTTTCCTCACGGGGTTATTATTCCCTGTTGGAGTCCTTGGGCATATAGCATCCTGCTTTTCCAGCAGGTTATAATAATAATAAGTATTATTAACATTAGTACTATACTCAATTATTTTTATTGAGGCACATTTGCACCGACTCACAGCGGGGCCCTTCTAGCTCGGAAAAGTTTCCCGCTCTCTGATTGGTTAGAATTATCTTGTTCAACCAATCAGCGATCGGGAAAATTTTTCGAGCTAAAAGGGCACCCCTGCAAGTCGTTGCAAATCTGCCTCACTAAAAAAAATTGACTATAGTTATGTTACAACCCTAGTTGGAAAAACGGGATGCTATAAGCCCAAGACTCCAACAGGGGAAAATAGTCCACTAAGAAAAGGAAACAGATGGAGTAGTGTGTCCGAATGTATTCTCAAGCAAGAGAACTCTAACCCAAGACAGTGAAAGACCTTGATACAGAGGCTAGAGAGCAATGGTTTGATTTTGGAGTGTCCTCCAAGAAGAGCTGCTTACCATAGCTAAAGAGTCTCTAACCTTACCAAAAGGAAAGTTGCCACTGAACAATCTTAGTTCAGTAGTTAACCCCTTGAGTGAAGAAGAATTTTTCACTTATCTTAGTGTTATCAGATGTATGAGGACAGAGGAGAATGCGGAAAGAGTAGGGAAGACTATTCAGTGCATGTGTATACTAAAGAAATATGGGACATAACCAGAGTGGGATACAATGTAGTACTATCTTTCCAGTCAAAGGACCCAATAACTCTCTTGCGGTAGTATCTAAACTGGTGGATAGTGCTTTTGTATCAAGTATATGCACGTTCCGAACCAAAGATGAGTTATTTTGCATCTATAGTTTTTTTTTTTTTTTTTTTTTTTTTTTTTTTTTTTTTTTTTTTTTTTTTTTTGCAAGTAAAGGCTGGTTATGTACAGTAGCTGGTAACCACATGCACTAACACATTTGGTGGCTTCCACGTCATGCTGGAGTTTGTATGTACTTGCCAGTGGTCTGACATGAAAAGGCTCGCCTACTAAGTGAAGATTTCATCCTACCATTGGGTTCACAAGCTTTTCACAATCCCTTATTAGTTCCGGAAGTTTTCTGGAACTATTTTGACAAGGAGCACCTCTTGCATAACATCAAGGGAGGATGTATGTTAAAAATGGCAATATCCTGAACTTGAAAAAAATTATACAGAGTATTGGTTTATATCATGAACTTTAAATAATTTTATTCATTTATCTGTTAAATCCTTTTAATCCCTCCTTATTTTGCATTCAGATATTATTGTATGAAAGTTGTGTGATTGGGTTTAGATGTTAAAATGATGCCAAATGTAAGAGTACGGGTATGGTTGATTAATTTGCATTATACAGCGCTGAATTGCCTTTGATGCCACAATGCTTGGTTTAAGGCATCTATTTTATATTCCATTCAATTCAATGTAATATAAGTGAGCTTCTAAGAATGCGAACGCAGTACTAAGTCTGAGGGTGTTGAGTAAATCTATGGGAGTTATTACGTCCTGGAAGGGTGGTCTGGTGTTCTTGTTTCCTAGATAAAGCTTTTTGGCACAAGAACCCCATGGAAACATCAGGATCATCCCAATTTAATAGTGGGTTAATGGACTACTTTTGCCTTTTTGAATGCATTTTGCACACATTGGACTTAGTTATTTTGCACATGAGTCTGAAGGTTTTATTATTCGTATAGAATCCAGAGCTTATATTTAAATGTTTAAAGGCCTCTCATGAATGGCAGAGGCAAGGGACAGTGACATTGCCCTATCAAACAGGACAATGCCCTAGAGACTGACCATATATACATATGATCAGCACCCAAGCCCCCTCTCCATCCAAGCTAGGACCAAGGAGGGCCAGGCAGTGGCTGCTGGTGACTCAACAGATAGACCTCTTGGCTCGCCAAACCCACATCCTTAGCTCACAAAGATGGTGAGGTTGCAGCGACTAAAGGTTCGGACAAGTTTGAGCGGGACTCGATCACCAGTCAAGGACGCTACCCCCGGCCACCACAACGTTTGCTTAGCATTAGATCTTATTTGTAGACAAAGGCCAGAGAGGTGTACCATTCCCTAATGGTCTTCAGGATTAGATTAATCAACATTGACTTTTACTTGGGTGCACCTATCTGGCTTATAAAGGGATGAATGCAATCCTATGAGGTGGTAACTCTCCATTCATATTATTATTATTATTATTATTATTATTATTATTATTATTATTATTATTATTATTATTATTATTATTATGTGAGCTATATCCCTTGTTGGAAAAGCAGAATGCTATAAGCCCAAGAGCTCCAACAGGGAAAATAGCCCCCGTAAGGAAAGGAAACAAGGAAAAACTACAAGAGAAGTTTGTGAACAGTAATATTAAAATAAATCTTCCATATATAAACTATAAAAACAAAGATAACGAGAGAAAGAGAAACAAGATAGAATAGTGTGCCAGAGTGTACCCTCAAGCAAGAGATCTCTAACCCAAGACAATGGAAGACCATGGTTCAAAGGCTATGGCACTAAGGCTACTCACTCTGACTATTGAGACAGAGGTTCAAGTTAGTTCTATTCATGTCCTCAATGTCTAAACAATTGTTATTTTGGAAAATAAAAACACCAAGGAAGGAAATTTTCCCAAAAGTGGCTGTCTTGCAGAACAGTGACTCAACGATTTTTTTTCCATATGGCATTTCCCTGGCTAGATTCATCAAAGGATAGCCAGTTCCTTGTGATACGCAGTGCCTATCTAACTAAGGCAAGTGACCCCTGCCGGTCCATACTAATTCCAGTAAGATCAACCACCAGGCATTAGAGGAGTAGAAGCCGAAGAGACATTTTGTTCATCGTCTTAAACCCAATCCATCCCCCTGCTACCAGTGACTTCCTCGAGATTTAGGGGGACATTTTCTCCACATCCAAAAACGACTGGCGAAATCTAATCAAGGCCTTTAGCGTCAATGGGCGTAGGAGAAGATGATGATGATAATGATGAATGTGTTATTTTTGTATCATCACACCAAATTAGTATATTTTACACTTGTGGGAAAGAGAACATTGCCTAATCTCATAACTAAAGCACAATCTCGAAAACGTTGGAATCATTTTGAATAAATAATCTCTCTGCACAGAGAGGATACGTAAAATTGGAATTATACGAAACTTCTACTTTTTACAACAATGGTCGTCAAAGAAAACTGGCTCAGATAAACAGGAGAGACTTATATAATTCATATTTTCACCTTTCAAAATTTTGTTACAATCTGTTTATTTCACCTAATCAGGTAGTTAAATCGGTAGAACTTCATAAGTTCAAGCTTGCAGCAAATATTTTGATGTTGAACAGGTTGACATAAGTCTTTTTATAGAATATTCTTACCTGCTGGAGCCTTTGGGCTTAAAGCACCCTGCTTTTCCAACTAGGGATATAACTTAGCTAGTAATAATAATAATAATAATAATAATAATAATAATAATAATAATAATAATAATAATAATAATAATAATAATAATAATAATAATAGCAGCAGCTACAGTGGCTTGGTAAAATAAAGCACACTTTAATTTTTTTTATTCCATTCTAGCAATGATATGCCTATCAAGCTAAATTAAATAGTTAGGATAGAAGAAAATTTTCTGAAAAAAAAAGAACAAGACATTGTGCCAGGAGTGCTGCACGATGTTTTAAAATTAAAAACACAAACTTGAATAGAGCTTAGAATATACCAACTTCTGCATTAGCTACAGAAATCAGGGTAGCTATGAAAGGCTGGTAGGGACACCAAAGTAACAGAACATATAGGTTTTGGGAGATTCAATGGAAATGATATTAGACCAGAGGTCAAATGGACGTGAGAAAACACTTGGGAAGACCTACTTAATGCGTTGGAAAAGAACAGATATTTGTGGAAAAGCAAGTAGCACTGTAGGATATGATGAGAAATGCAGGTTTTAGTTTAACACTGCCAAGTTACAGAGATCTTAGAACTGTGCAACTTCTGTGTTAGTTGCAGAAGAAAGTAACTTTTGCAAGTTATTGGGAGGAATAGGAAGAACACGAACAAAGCAGAATGCCTGGGGAGATGGTATTAGACACGGAATGATATTGAAATTAGTCAACAGTTATATAACAAATGCACAAAGACAATTGGGCACAAAAAAAACTTGTCAAATTTAGTGCAGGAGATGTTTTGACACTAGAGTTTGTGCATCACTATAAAGTTTGGCAGATATTTTAAACTGAACGAGGACATGAGTATCAATATGTATACTTACTCAATTACTATCTCTAAATTTGTTAGTTACATGATGGAAATGAGATCTTGCTGACATACTACCGCTAGAGAGTTAGTGGGTCTTTTGATTGGCAAAATATTACTACGTTGGATCCCTCTCTGGTTACAGCTTATTTTCACTTTGGTTACACATACACCGAATAGTCTTGCCTTTTCTTTAAATATTCTCCACTTTCCTCATACAACTGACAACAATAAAAAATTTCCTCTGCACTGTAATTGTCTAGTGGCTACTTTCCACTCGGTAAGTGTAGAACCAAGAGGCTCCTCAGCTATGGTAAGCAGCTTTTCTGGGAAGATGACACTCCTAAACCAAATCACTGTTCTCTAGTTTTGTTTAGTGCCATAGCCTCTGTACCATGGTCTTCTTCCACTGTCTTGGGTTACAAATCTCTTGTTAGAGGGTACACTCAGGCACACTATTCTATTTGTTTACTTGCTTTCCTTCCTGTGCTCTTTTCCCTGTTAGAGTCCTTGGGCTTTTAGTCTCCTGCTTTTCCAACTAGGCTTACAGCCCAGTTAGTAATATTAATAGTGTTGATCAACGAATTTAGAAAAAAACTGATTTAGAAAAGCTTTACAAAGAGTCAAGCAATTAGGCGTTTTAACAATATGAATGACTATCTCCTTTTTCACATTCCTCAGCAGCAATGTATTTCCCCCTGAAATTTGCTTTTAAATTGAGCATATTTAATCTTACCTTTATTATAAGGATTGCCTTATCCAGATCCATTTCTCTGATATAAGGCTGTGAACTATTTCCTTCTATTAGTCTTAATTTTTTCATCATTCTTTTTTTCTTCAATAGTTTCTTCTATTTTTTCCATAATTCTTTTCTTGATTTCTTTTTTTCAGGGTCCTTTCCCTCAAATTCTCATTTCTCCTATTTTCAACCCATATTTACAACAAATTTCTTCAATGCTGCTACTCCAGCACTTTCCATACGAGTTAGCAATTGATTTTTTATGATCTCTCTGATTAATCTCTTTTCTATCAGAGTTTATGGTGTTATGGAACAACATTATATTCTTAAAGTCTATTCTTCAAGACACTGGATATGTTCCTGTTTCTGCAAGGATGTCCTATACTTGGTGTTGTTCATCATCATCTCCTCCTACGCCTATTGACGCAAAGGCGTCAGTCGTCTCTATCATGAGCTTTTAATTCAATAAATCTCCATTCTTCATCTCGTACTTCACGCTTCATAGCACTCAGCCATGTAGGTCTGGGTCTTCCAACTCTTCTAGTACCACGTGGAGCCCAGCTGAACGTTTGGTGAACTAATCCCTCTTGGGGAGTGCGAAGAGCATGCCCAAACCATCTCCATCTACCCCTCATCATGATCTCATCCACATATGGCATTCGAGTAACTTGGAAATTGTTTCATTGTCATACCATGACTCATGTTCATAGAGTAACACCGATGTCACTAAACTGGTTGTTCATACATATTTCTTATTAATCTGTGTTGAAGGTTTTCCAGATCTTCCATATTTTTATCTCTTGTTTCACTCAAAGTCTCTACATTAGCAAACACTGATGGAACAATCGATATTTCATAAATTTTCTTTCTCACTTCCAATGCCATTTTCCTACTTATTCATTCATTCTTACGTCTCCACATTTTGGCATTTATTGTGTCATGTATCATATCCTGTATGATATAATCTACAATACCAATGATTCAATTTATGTGACCCCTATCAATGTCATACTTTTCTTACAGATGCTATTCACTTTGTCACTCACTATACTGCATAGCTTGGGTCAAAACGTAGTTCCTTGTCTTACCTTTCCTTCAATCTCAAATTTCTCAATGGTTTCTGTTGCCCCCGTGAGACAGTTAACGACTGCTATACTTTTTTTCATTAATGTTCTTCACTATCAGTACACCTTTCCATTCAATTATTTTCCAATCTTTTTATTACAACCATCCGTATCTGACTTATGGAAGCACTCGTATGCATCTCAAAACGAAATATACGTCGGTCCACCCTTAGAAGTATTAATTATAGTCGATTACTGCATTCAGAATTAGCAGATGATCTGTAGTCGACCTTCCTCAAATGCATCCACACTGGAACTTGCTAATCTCTTCCTTCAATATGTTCTTTGATTTTTTTCCTTCTTATTTTCTCAAATATCTTTCTAGCTGTACTTCTAATAAATATCCATCTTCTATTTTCCATCAAACAACACTTGGTCAGGTATACAGTAGATATCTTCCTGGTTGATTAGGTTTAGAAACACCCAAGTCCTAAAAAACCTGAGTCGTAATACATAAAATGAGGTGATAATAATAATAATAATAATAATAATAATAATAATAATAATAATAATAATAATAAGATATACTACACTGGAATTGGCATTTAATAACTGCAAATAATTACATTTATCATATTAGGTTTAGAGTTTCACAGCCATTGTCTGGTATGGAGGGAAAGTCCATGAGGCAATCGCTAAAAATAAACTCAAGAAAAACTCGCCCTAAGTCAGGATTGTTTGACCTTCAAACTACTTTTTAGATGAAGTAAAATACGAAGTTCAAATGGTATTCTGAATTACTTCTAGTTTCAACTGTTCTTGTTAAAAAAAAATGTAATGCGTAACATTACATCGTTTTGCTACTGCGCAATTCCAACATCGTTATTTGAGTATTATGATTTGTCATGATTAGGCCGTTTTCAAGTTAATCAAAATTTAAACAATGTAGACAGAGTAAGGTAACTATTATAATTTCCTTCAAAAATTCTACAATAGAGAGGATATAAATTTTGAAAATTAAGCATTGCAATTTATCATATAAAAGTCAAATTAGTTTTCTAAATATATCAAATTTGCCAACATTTTGATTGCTAGTTTTATTATATAAAAACGTAGCTTTGTTATTCACTGTAAATATGAAACATAATATTATATAATGGATGTTACTGTATTTATTATCATTAGATAACGAGTTACATAACAATTTTTTGAATTAACCGCTTCAGAAGAGCAGCTGGACGTCAGCTGATCTGGCGTTGAGTTGGAAAATATTAACAATTTTTATATTTATCAAAGTGAACTTATGTCATTCCATACAAAACAACGATCAAATGTTTAATTAACAAACGAGTTTAATCACAATATAGTTCATAATCACAAAGGATTTAAGGAAAAATAATGAAATGTCATATCGCAAAATAAGAATTATATATCAAATGGCCTCCGTCTGGTTATTACTAGTAAGCACAACATGAGATAACTACTGCCTCCCCAGCCTTCGTATTTAACTGTATACCGCCGTTATAAAGTGCTTCTTTACAAATATTTTTCTACAGTTGTAAAATAATGTTAAGTAGAAAGGCCAAGTAACATATATCAATAGGTGTAACACCGGCAAAAGTGCAAAAAAGGAGAAGAAAGAAAGAGAGAGAAAAAGAGTTGTGCAATTGTGGGCCAGATCTCTGTCTCGTCAAGTCTTGCAATTGGTGTGATAATATTTCCTTTTTCCTTTTTCTGGATGTGCCTCTGAAACAAGGTCAAAATGCCGTCGAAGAACAGGAAGGTGGCTGTTATGGGCTACAGGAGTGTTGGTAAGTTGACTACAGTGACTACAGAATCTTTTTTTTAGTATTAAGGTCAAGCTGCAGGATTTTGCCAACAGGAATAAAGAAGCCTGGGCGATTTATGTCTTACTATTTTAACATTCTTTTCTTTGATTAAACCACTACGTCTGACAATTATATTCTGGTAAATATATGATAATTTATTTTCTAGCCAAATACATAACCATATATATATATATATATATATATATATATATATATATATATATATATATATATATATATATATATTAATAGTATTTTATGCATTTCTCACCATTATTATTGGGGCAAATCACCCTGTTATGAGTTTTTGGACCCCCCTTATATAAAGACAATAGGTAAATTTATAGTTACGGACGGATCAACATAACAGAAAAACTAGTTTTCCTACTCTAATTAATGTACTTACACTGAAGTTGACCTTCATTTTCAAAGCGCATGAACCTTAAACCTGTTAGACTGTCTAAGAACAGGGATACCCTTTAGAAATTGTTTTTGTTTAGCTGTATGCACAGGGAAAAAGAAAAACGTTGAGTTCCTTTGTACTG
The DNA here is from genome assembly GCF_036898095.1 of Palaemon carinicauda. Lineage (NCBI taxonomy): Eukaryota > Metazoa > Arthropoda > Malacostraca > Decapoda > Palaemonidae > Palaemon > Palaemon carinicauda. The sequence goes on along the minus strand of NC_090764.1, from coordinate 66,456,051 downwards.
GTAAGTGGTACAAGCAAGCTAACCCCATTGATTATTATTTCTTAGTTGATTAAGTTTTTCTTTGCAGTGAAAATAAGTCATTTTCGAAGAAAACGGACATTTTTCTACATGAAATACCGTATTTCCCGTGTCTTAAGACGCACCTTTTTTCCAGAAAAATGTCCTAATAAATTATCCTGCACCTCAACACTAAGATAAAGATGTATAGTGGAGTTTGGTACCCATCAAACACCCAGCTAATGACATACAAGCACTCACACTCACCAGACTTAAAAATATAAGCCTACAATTATTGTTTGTACGTAATAAATGAATTTATTTTATATGTTGCACCCTGTTTAATGAAGTACTGCAGCAAGTTATGCGTTTATTTTGGTAATCAGCTGATGACTTGCCAATCCCCTTCTACAAGCAAACATCCCAACTAGTGATCTCCTAGCAGACGACGCTGTGCCATATTAGTTGTTCATGCAGTATTTATCTATTTTCTCATATTTTGTGATACTTACTTACTTACTTGGTATACTTGGTCGAATTTAGAGGGTCTTCCTCACAGCTGTGGTGGTCCACCGCTGACGCCAGTCCGTGAGTCCTTCTTCATGAGGGTGATCTGGTCTGGCACAGAGTTTGAGGCTGCCCTGCAGCACGCTGTGTAGCCTGGCACAGGAGGCTCATCTGGCAGCGTCTGCAGGAAGGTGTCAAGTGCTTTCTTGAATTTGGCGACCGAGCAGCCTGTGGTGTCTCGGACATTCGGTAATATTTTGATAATGATTTTGTTGCCTGAGTTCCAAAATGATAAAAACCGACAGTTCTTGAATACGACCATGGTAAAAACATCTCGCCGTTAGCCGAGTGCAGTGTTACCAAGTTAGAAGAAAAGTAACTAGACCTAAAGTCCCATACATTAGCAAAAGAGGAATTTCTAGAGACTTCTTTTATCAATAATTAGTTTTTTGTGAAAATATGTGAGCTATATGAGGAATTTTGGAAATATTTCTGGAATTTTACATCTTTAATAAAAGTTGATTAAGAAGATTTGGAAACACTGCGATCATGTAAACAGCACTTGAAACACCAAACACTAATCGTGTAGTTGTGGTGGCAACTATGACAGGTTTAAAGGTTTCTTATATGAAAATGTAATAAATTTTGGATAACCTGCATGCATCTCATTAATATTAACTTAAACATTTCATAATACAACTAAAATATGAAAATGTACATTGCCAAACTAAAATCACACTGACTAGGAATTGCTGCTAGGATAGTTTGTAAAATTGGCAGTTTCTTTTTTTCCCAAAACTGCTTTACTAATTTAAGCTTGCGTCTTACCACTTGTAGCGTCTAATAACACAGGAAATACAGTACCTGTTTTTTAGTAGAAAAGCTTTTTACGTTCGTAATTATAATAAAACTAGACAATTATGTGGTACCCAAGTGGGAACCGTTTTTTTGGGGGAGGAAATGCCTAAAACGGACGATTTGCAGCAATAATGATAATGGTTAGAAATGTTGAATAAACACGGGTGATCTTGCTCCCTCGGCCAAGAGACATCTCTTCACCTCTTCGCCTCCTCAGTCTTCTTCTTCGGAAGAAACTGTCTATCCTGACTTTTGGGGTTACCGACCTTCCTCTCCATCTCTGATATCATCTCGACGTTATCCATCGCAATGCTCACCTGCTCGACAGTCTCACCATCGATAGGCAGAGCATGAATCGTCAACGCTTTCATCAGCTCATGAATTGCCTGATCATCGTTAACGATCGACAACTTTTGTACCGCCTAAGCATTGTGTTACGCGAGAATTGCCTATGCGTTCGACTTCTCGTCAAGCTTCTGGTATGCAAAAATATCCTATGCGTTCGACTTCTCGTCAAGCTGCTTCTATGCGAGAATCTCTGAGAACTGGAAAATCGCCTCCTCACCCACCACCTCGGAAATCGCCTGTTTGTCAGCGATCGGCTAAACGACAGCATTTACCTCAGCAACCACACCCGTCGTGTAGACCTTCGCCGTCTCTGGAATAGCTCATTCGTCTCTCAACTACCCAGCGTTCTGCCGTATCTCAGAGCGTTCCCAAACCATCGCATCGCTCTCCTTCGGAACACGTTCCCCCACCTATTTGTGAATCGCTGCAATGTGAATCATTGTGCATCCATCAGCCTTCACTCTCAGCTACGCGTGATTCGCCTAATCGAGAATCATCGACACACTGACCTACCTCTCGTGCAGCGGTAACGATTGATCCCGCAGTATCGCTTGTCAACGCGGGCACACTCGCTCTCATAGATCATTGAGTCATCGGTCTTCACGACAGCAATCATCAACGCATCTTGAGCAGGAGGTTTCTTGATTTTCTCCAATGCGTCAGTGGACGTCACATCCTCGTGCAAGCGAGTATCACCAACTGCAGCTGCCAAAGGCAGTGGTAGTGGCCGCTAGGAAAGGTAAGGTGGTTAACGATCGTTTGCTGCCGCCCCATTCCCCTCCCCACAAACGTGTAACGACGCAACAGTCGGGGAAGGAGGAAGGTCTCAAGTTTCAGGGTTTTAGAATTCTGAAACTTCCTGCGCACTGAAGGGAATCTACATCTACGGTTCCTAAGCCTTTAGTGTTAGGAACGAGATTCTGCGGAAGGACCATTCATCCTCTTTCCCTTCAAGGGATCTTTCAGAGAGTGCTTCAATGAGTAAGCAGCCGTGGTTCAGCACCTTGGTTAGAGCTGTAACACAGGCCTTCGTCCCGATGCTTTCTTCGTGGCCGACGGAAGTTCCCGGGACTTCCTTGGATTCGTCCTCTGTTTTAACTGATCCTGGACTACGGACCACGACTGCTGCTTCCCCCCTGAAGAGGATGCGGGGATCTCCTGATAAGCGCCCTTCAATAACGGTCAAACTGACTCCAGTCAGGGCTCAAAGGGTAGATGCCTCCCTTAGGGTTCCATCGTTGCTTCGGCCCTCTAATGCCTCCCACTGTATCGAGAGGCTCTGTGGAAAGTCAGTTTCAGGCTCTCCTCTCCCATCACTGACGGAAAGACCCCAGGAAGAGATCACCGTCGCACTTCCAGATCCTTGTTCTCTTCATTCTGAGAAGGTCGCTACTTCCAGATCTTCTGCCTTAGAACCTTTGTTTCCTCCTAGAAGGGAACCTAAAGACTCTTAGACAATTCCAAAGTCAGAGACCCTCTGAAGGGTTCAAGAGCCGAGTCAGCCTCCCCATTAACGACCGTGACCCACCCCGAGGCGAGACCACGGCGGTGGATGAAGATCATCTTGCTGCCAGCCTAGCTTCAGCCGGAGACCAGAGAGAGTTGAAGCATGCCTTTTGGCAGGTACTGACTATCATAAGGGCCTTCAACGGGTAACGGATCCAGAGATGGCCCCGCAAGAAGGCAAAAGTCTTAGGCACCCATAAGCCTCTGAAGACCAGTGCAGTCATGCTCTGGTCCTGGGGCTTAAAAAGTGTTCGGCGTAAGATTGCCTTCCAGCTTTCTACCCTCTCTGAGTCTTACCGCTCTACCTTGTCCATTACTTAGGATGTCAACCAGAGGAGGTATTATATCATAAACGAAACTTACTCGACGATATCTCTTCATTCTTTCCCTTGAAGAACAGACCAAGAGAGTCTCTCTAGCGAGGCTCGCTTCGCGTCAGGTCTCGTTCTCGACGTCAGAGATCTTGAACCAAGAGAAGGTTGCAAAGTATGCTATGCAGGCTACTTCGTGGCTGGATCATTGTTGGGATATGAGGGAATCCTGTTGCGAACTGAGGATTTCTCTAAGGAACGTACCAGGAAGGGTTTGGAGACCTTCCTTTTCTCTGGCAACCGCACCATAGAGTTTTTGGCCTACCAGGTAGTGACCCTGTGGGCTAACACCATTCTTAAACGAAGGGATGCGGTGGCTGAGAGACTCCACCAGCAGGTCCCTAATGCTGTTATTGCTAGGCTCCGAAACTCCTTCATGGAGGGTTTCTTTCTCTTTGGGCCAGGGGAGGACGTCAAGCAGGCTGCGGAGAGGTGGAGAAAGTCAAACACGGACTCCCTCCTTCATATGGCTCTAACATCACGGCCCTACAGAACTCCAGCCCCTTCATACACTAGCCAAACAAAACCATCATCAGGTAAAACGGCACCGGTTACGAATATGAAGGCATCTGAAAAGCCCTTTTCTGTCAAGGACGGGAAAGGCAACAAGTTCATTCGTAGGGGAAAACATCAGAGAGGAGACTGTGAAAACCGCAAACACTAGGATAGGCCATCTCCCTGCTCGATGCCTACAAAGCTGCTGGACCAGGTGGATGCAGCTCTGAGCTGAACCTTGGCCGATCTCCGTGATTCATTCAGGGTATCGCATCCCATTCATTTCATCTCTCCCTCCACTGACCAAGAATACAGTGCTTGTGAGCTCCTTTGCAATGGCATCAGCAAAGGGGCAGACCCTTCAGGCCAAAGTCCAGACCATGTTGGAGAAGGGCTCTCTCCAGGAGGTCCTCGATGGTTCCCCAGGATTCTTCAGTCAACTCTGGAGACCAGTCATTGATATCTCAGCTCTGTACAAGTTTGTTGAACAGACTTCGTTCAACATGGAGACAGCAGACGCGGTCAGACTAGCGATAAGACCACAGGACTTCATGTGTACACTGAATCTGAAGGACGCATACTTCCAGATCCCAATTCATCCATCTTCAAGGAAGTATCTGAGATTCAGCATCACAAAAAAATATACCAGTTCAAGGTGCTGTGTTTTGGCCTTTCCACAGCTCCTCAGGTCTTCACAAGAGTGTTTGCTTTACTGTATTGTCATCTCGGGCTCACAGGTTCGGCATCCGTCTCCTCATTACCTGGACGACTGGTTGATCTTAGCAGACCTGGGGGCAACCCTTCTTCAGCACCGAGACAAACTTCTGAGGCTTTGCCAAGAACTCGGGCTCATAGTAAACCTTGAGAAGTCTTCCCTGCTTCACATTCAAAGACTTGTATACCTGCGCATGGTATTAGACACCAAACAACACAATGCCTTCCCATTAGATGTCAGGATAGCAAGGCTAAGGAAAGTCGCAAGGCTTTTCCTCAAACGAGAAGAACTTCCAGCCCAGAAGTGGCTGTTTCTCCTTGGACACCTATCATCCTTGGCCCATCTAGTTCCTAGCTGTTGCCTCAGGATTTGATCTCTCCAGTAGCACCTGAAGTCCGATTGGAATCAGGCCTTCGATTCCCCGACACACTAATTCCTATGGAATCAGAGGAAAAGACAGACCTCTGATGGTGGTTGGCAGACGAAAACCTACTGAAGTGTGTCGATCTTCTTGTCCCTCCTCCCAATTTGATGCTGTTCTCAGATGCATCTGAAGAAGGGTGGGGGTCCCACGTGTTGCACCACACGGCCTCAGACCTTTGGTCAGCATTCGAAAAGTACCTTCACATAAATCTCCTAGAGATGAAGGCCGTATTTCTGGCCCTTCAAGGATTCCAATAGTTCCTGGTGGGTCACTCTGTGGTGGTGATTGAGCAACAACAACACAGTAGTGGCTTATGTAAAAAAGCTAGTTGGTACTTTTTCGCAGCCCCTATCCCATGTAGCAGTGATGATACTGAGATGAGAAGAAGTCCACTTGGTCTCACTATCAGTTTGCTTCATTCCAGGCAAGAAAGAGGAATGTGCTCGCCGACATTCTGAGAAGAGCATCGCAGATAGTGGGTTTCAAATGGTCTTTGGATCATCTAGTAGCCATCAAAGTTCTCCAACTGTGGATCTGTTTGCAACAGACCTGAACTTCAGGCTCCTGTTGTACTGCTCCCCAGTCCCAGATCCCAAGGCTCTCTGGCAAGATGCATTCCAACAACGGTGGGACAACAACGTATACGCATTCCCACTGTTTTGTCTGTTGAGAAGAGTACTCAAGAAGACCAGAACATCGTTCAATCTTTCAATGACCCTCATAGCTCCGCTATGGCATCACGTGGAATGGTTCCCAGACATTCCTCCGTGACACAATCTACTCAGACAACCACATTGCAACATCTACCACAAGGCAGTAGCTTCGCTACGTTTTCACGCCTGGAGACCTTGACTACTGGGAAAGACTGCAAATTTTAAAACTATACAGCCTAGAAAGGAGAAGAGAACGCTACATGATAATACAAGCATGGAAGCAAATAGAAGGAATTACTGAAAACATCATGGAGCTAAAAATATCAGAAAGAGCAAGCCGAGGTAGATTAATAGTGCCAAAAAATATACCAGGAAAACTAAGGAAGACGCACAGGACATTAATCCACTACGCACCAGCATCGATAATGCAGCGACTATTTAATGTGCTGCCAGCTCATCTAAGAAACATATCAGGAGTGTGCGTAGATGTGTTTAAGAATAAGCTCGATAAATACCTAAGATGGATCCCAGCCCATCCAAGACTGGAAGATGCAAAATACACCGGAAGATGCATTAGCAGCTCTCTGGTGGATATACGAGATGCCTCACACTGAGGGACCTGGGGGAACCCAAACAAAAAATAAGGCAATAAGCATCTCCTCACTCAGAGTGGATTTTTGCAACAAGTTGCAAAGAGGATGTCTGGATACCTTCGAAAATCATCAGCTTCAGTCTACCAGGCATAGTGGAATGTCTTCTGTGGTTGGTGTCGTGGAAGGGGTCTAGATCCACTCGATGCCTCTATTCCAGCTATAGCGGAGTTTTTCGTGTACATGCGGGAAGAAATGTGCCTTTCAGTTTCAGCAGTTAAGGGCTGTCGCTCAGCCTTAAGTCTCCCCTTGAAACGGAAAGGAATTAATATTTCCTCATCGCTAGAACTTTCTCTCATACAAAGTTATGAACTTACCTGTCTTCAGTAGGAAGTGAGACCCCCATGGAACGTGGTTCAAGTTCTTTGATCCCTGAAAAGGCCTCCATACGAACCGTTATGCCAGTCAACAGATCGCCACCTGACTTGAAAGACATTGTTCCTACTCGCCTTGGCTTCAGCCAAACGAGTTAGCGAACTTCATGGTCTCTCATGTGACGTCGCCCATTCAAGAGGATGGGGAAAGGTAAGCTTCAGCTTCGTCCCCGAGATTGATGCAAAGACTCGGAATCCGTGGGTTTTGGACACTAGATTTGAATCTTTCTGGATAACGAGTCTCTGCTCTGTTACTGATGACCCAGATCATCTGTTACTATGCCCAGTAAGGTGTTTGAGACACTACCTTAAGAGAACAGCAACAGCTCGGCCCAGAATGCCCTCACTCTTCGTCAGCACGGGCAGAAACAAAAGGAGGGTCACGAAGAACACAATCTCCGCATGGATTCGCAGGGCCATTGACTTTGCCCTGAATCGCGACCCTCCTGCAACACGTCGTCCCAGAGCTCATGATGTCAAGGGTGTTGCTATGTCCCTGGCCTTCAAAAAGAACTACTGTGATGCAAGTACTGCAAGCGGGTGTGTGGAAATGCCAAACTACGTTCACCGTCCACTACATGAAAGACTTCACCCACAGGAACCTCGATACGTTTTCTATCGGTCCTGTGGTGGCTGCACAACAGCTGGTTTAGTACCTCAAGCACCTTATTGGATGAGTAGCAGAAGGTTGAGGGCATTGGTTACCTGGGTTTTAATCTGAGTGAATAAAAAGAAATGTCTGTCTCTTTTTCTTTCTTCATCCTCCCCTCTCTTGGGGAAATCAGCATCCTGGATCCTCTGCAGAAGCTGACCTAAAACTTCTCCAGGTAAACCTTTGCTCCCTTAAGTAACTTAGTCTTGTTGTTGCATTCCCATCCCCTGGCGAGGTGGTATTGGGAATGTCTCGGTCTCTTCAGTTATTTCCTACAAGATTCTGAATAACTTTTACCTTGATTCTCACATTGCTAGTATATCACCACACACAGCTTGCGTAGGCTGCAGACCATGCTTAGCAGGTTTAGCGAGGCGTTAGGGTCTCATTATTGTCGCATTAATCTCTGCACAATAAGGGGTACCCCTGGTAAGGCCAAAAAGCCAGATTGGCATGTACATCCACCATCCTAATGGGTGAGTCACCTCTATTAATAGCGTTGGTTTGTATTCCAATTACGTAACAAATGAGAAATTCGTAGGTAATTTGTAATTTTCTTAACAATACAGACCTTAGCTATTTATACATACTTGCTGCCAATCCTGTCCCCCGTCGAAGTCCTACCTCCAAGCAAAGTGAAGCTCAGTCGCAGGTGTGCGAGCGAGGGGTGTAGCTAGCTACCCCCTGCTAACTAGCACATGGGTAGTTAACCCTCGTCAAATTCTAATAGCTCGTCCTTCGCCGAAAGTAATACCTGTATACCTGTAAATAGCTAAGGTTTGTAGCGTTAGGAAAAGTACAAATTTGTCATATTTGTGTGTTTCAGTCTTGGATTGAATCTTGTTGTAAAACAAAAAAATAATAATAAAATGTTTAGATAAAATACATTTGTCTACCTTGAACATATATTTGTTCCTTCACATCATACAAACCCTCGTCCTTTAATTAGGGAGATTGTTTCAGCATGACCTAGCTGGTGAGGGTGCAGGTTCAGAGCAAGGAGCCCGACCTATTTCCATCCGCAGAGCTATCACTTTGTTTTGGCCGCTTTCGTATAGTGTATAGCATGTTTGAATCACGTTGATATCAGGAGCCGATACATACAGGCCTTAAACAAGAAGTTTGTGGCCAATAGAGAATCCGAAGGTAGACCTTTTGATCTGCTTTGGAAGTTACCAATCGTAGTAGAGGGACCTTCACGAGGAGGTCTTCGGTTGATCAAAATTCCTTGTGTCCAACCTGCAGTGTGCATAATTGCTTGCAAGCTTGTCCCTGTGAGGAATGTTAACAGTGGCCATCCTCCCAGTGGCAGGCTTCTAGTAGAAGGAAAATGTCCAAACACAACTCCTCTCTTTCGGGGTCTCCCTCGAAGTCTAGAAAATCAGCCGGACCTCTTCCTCCTACCCCTGGTACTTTGCCCTTGTACCCTTCCTTGTCAACTTGTCTTGGGGTGGTGCAAAGAAGGGCAACGGTCTCAATTTAACATCATGGTAAGCATGGGAGGTGGAAGCCTGACCTGTTTTCCAAGGAGAAACAGATGGATTTCCTTCTCAGTGGGTCCTTTAGATCTGTTTCAGATGTTGATCCTAGTGATGATGCCTTGTTTATGTTATGACCATCTTTGCATTTAGAAGGTGTGTCTTCTATGAAGAGACTACTGTTAGCTCTTGCCAGCTTGTGTAGAGGGGTAGGTGCTGTAGTTGTACCTACGGTTGCTGACGTTGTATGCCTCTCCTTTGAAGCTTTCTGTCCTTCAGGACGGGAGAAGGATTTCCTTCCCTCTGTATAAAGTTCCAAGGTACTTGTAGGAGAACCTAGTTCTCTGAGGAATCCTTAGTCACCTGAACGGAAGATGTAGGCTGGTGTCTTCTGATAATAAACATGATCGTCAGTCTAAGTTCTCTTGCGGGAAGCTAAAAGCACCTGTTGAAATCGTCAATGTGCACACTTGCACTACTTCTGTGGACTTCTCCTTGGTGCTTGCATACCGGTGCCCATATAAGCTTGCTTATGGCGAACATTCGCGAGAGTTGGGTTGTTCTCTTCTTATTGCATATGCCATAGTACATCAGCGCTAGCTGGATTACAAGCATTCTATTTCTCGCCAATTCACATCATCAAAGACATGATCCGATAAATGGGGATCCTATCTACTCTTGTGCATGTAATTAGGTGCCAAAGTTTTAACACTCGCCTGTTCATTATCTCTCATGAGATATCGCTTTTATCGAACAAGCACAAGACTTGGATCTTTCGCCTGTCACTATGCATTGCATATCACGTCAGTTGCACAGGACTGGGTATTCTGTCTCTTGTCAGCACATGACATAACACCCAGACGCTAACCGCATGTAGTCTTGCATCAGCAGATGGCGATGGAGTGCTAGCTTACTCACTCCCAGGATAGAGCGAGCATGTGATCTTGGGTTCACCAAGGCAAAGTGGCCTCAATATCAGAAATTATTCTAATACGCTCATGCGCCACTGATGATGTGTGAGTTTTTATAAATACTGAAGAGAATTTCCAGTAAACTTGCTCGCTGCCAACAACAAGCTATCAGGAATGTTAGTGATAAAGCAATCACATGTGTTCACAGACAGCTTTGCGAGGAGATATCTCCTATGGATCCCTGCCAGTTTCAAGATAAGTGCTCTGCAAATAAGAAATGCTTTGGAATGCAGTCATATATGCTCTCTTTTATTGAGTTCCAGTCCCTGGAGAGCTCCAACTCGTGCTTATTTTAAGTGAATGTATTCTTCGGAAAGGGAATGGATTCCAGAGTCTTCTTGGACTCAGGTACAGGGACTTTTTCTCATGTTACAGACTGTTTATAGCTTGCGGCCAAGAAGGTGCAGGCAATCAATAACACTGGAACTATGACTTCGTGGGAGTACTTATCCCTTATGAAGTACAGTATGAGTTTTCTATGCTCTCCTTTCTCAGAGGGAGAGACATAGGCGTGATACTTGCATTAAGGAGAGCCCTTGCCATAACAGAGTTAAGCCCTCTTATGCTAAACTAAAGAGGCAAAGAGGTTATGTTCTTTGAGATTGTGTAAGGGCAACTTTGCCATCCTTTCAATGGCCCAAGATTCGCCCTTGTTGCCTAAAGATAGCATGGCAACCAGGTTGATATCCAGGATGAAGGATAAACCTAGGGAAGGGGAACCTTCCGATTACCACCCATATTCTGTTTTGGGTCGGAAAAGGGGTTCTGCCAGATTGCAGTAGCCAAATCATGAGCACAGCAATGAGTCTTCAGTTGCCAGATAAGAGGATACAATTGAGACCCTGGTTTTCTTGGTCTTCTCAGGACCAGATTTAGGTCCTATATTGACCAAAACCTAACATCCAAAGTGTGAATCCAGTTTCCTGAAAATATTAATTGATAAGACAAGTCAACAGGCTGGGAGACCCAATCAAAGCCCAGGAAAAGAGAAGGAACTCTTTCATTGAGAGACTCCAGGATGCTCTGCAGTGTGGAACCTAGTCTGGAGCTATCTTGGTCAAAGTTTCAGGTTGCAGGAATTCCAAAAAGGCAAGCTGGTTCTCAAAGATCAAGCCTCCCTATCTCCTTAAGAAGTAGAGGCCAACCCTTCTCCTCTGCTGATAGAGGCAACTCTTAAAACCTTAACTCTGTGGATTTAGGTTGAAAGGTTAGCGTCTCAATCCTTGATCTGCCAACAAGGACGCTACAGCAATGTCTACTCTTTAGGGCAACATCCTGGTTAGATCATTGATTGGAAACAATAGCCTACTTTGCCGCAACTCAGGATTTGGTGGACCCTAAGAAGAAGAGCTTGCTTATGTTTTCAGAGGTGTTTTCAGAGGCAAAGGATGTCACATATCTAGCACACGAGGCGGTGAACCAATGGATGAACTGAGTTCATTATCAAATGTAAGTTGTAGCCTCCAAGTTTGCCAAAATGTTTGCTTTGGCAGTAAGAAATGCTCCCATGAGTCAGAGTTCTGCCCTCTTCTGTACGAGAGATGTTGATTGAAGAGTGGTGAAGTAGAGAAAGTCCAGTGTTTTTTTTTTTTTTTTTTTTTCTTCTAATCAAGCTGTCTCCTTCAGTAACACTTCAACAACAACCTCCTAAGTAGATGACAATGGTTTTGAAATTCTCCCTCTAGAAGTTGGGGAGTATGTCAGAAGCAACAACTAATACCTCTTCTTTTACTAGAGGAAGTTTGTACCATGCTCTTTGTTTTCGGTCTCATTTTGGCTAGGACAGAAGAGGGAGAAATAGGATGGAAGTCAGATGTTGGCAGGGAGGGCAACCCCCTCTCCAACTTCCATGAGTGGGGGATGCCTGATAAGCCGGTGGGTGAGGGTCAGTACCCCGGCATGGGGGAATGGACGATGGGTGCCCTTTGTCAGTGGTACTGTACTTCATCTCAGCGGTTCTCCTCTTACTCTAAATCAAATTCCAAAGGGGTCATCATCCTATCAGATAAATTCACAGGGGGACCAGTTTCTATTGTTAGGGGTCCAGAAGATGCTTATACAAGGGCACTCAACAAGTAGTCCAATATAAGTCTCTAGACTTCTTCAGCTTTGGGGGTTTGAGACCGATGATCAATCTCTTTGACAAACACTTTAAGATGGAGATAGTGAGCGCAATAAAACAAGCCATCAGGAAGAATGAATTCATGATCCTAGTAGATCATGAAGATGTGTACTTTCATATGCCTGTTGTCCTTCAGTCACTGAGAAAATTCCTCCTCATTTCCATTAGCGAAAAGGTCTACCAATTCAAAGGTTTGTGCACTCAACTAGTGACCACACCTAACATATTCACTAGCCTTTGAGCTGGACCAGAGATTGCAGATGCAGATGAGTCTCATAACTGAGCATCTCTCTTTTCAAACAAGATTATTAAGAAGTATCTCCCCATCCTGCCGTACAAGGGGGAAGATGGATTGAATATTCAAACCCATTTATCAGATGTGCATATATTCAAACGACATATCTCGTACTTGGGTATACTGTAGTGGGGCTCCAAGCTAATGTTTCATCTCCATGCTGAGACTGTTGAAGAGGTTGGCAGGAGTCCTCGCCTCCTAATTAGGGCCAGGTGCTTTGACATTTCTCGGGAAAATTAAACCAGTCAATAATTTTGTTCGTAGGGACTTCGTACCCTTTAAGGATGAGTCTTGTATTGAAGGTTGAAGGTTTGTATTTGTGTATGAATAATTCATATATTTTTAAATAATTTGTATTTTCCCAAGTATATAACCGTGGTGCCTTTAAGTTACACATCTTGACTCGACCACCCTGCAATACCCAGACCTGAGGTCAACCTTCAAAAGCACTACTATCATCATTGATAGTCATAACGACCTTGTTATGTTTTGACTGCTGTTCCATTTTCACTGAAGTCCTACTCCTATTAAAGGACTTTGGGTTTTTATAGTTAAGAAAAATAAAAATTACTTTTCATATACAGTATGTGATTTTTCCTAAATCTTTCATCAAATTTCCACTTGTACTTCAATCAATTGTCTTGAGGCTAGTTAAGTGGCTGAATTATCTCAAGCAGGTGGGCGAAACCCTCAATTCACAGACCTGACAACTATTAATTGCTTTGTCTCGTTACTCAACTTCAACGGCTATTTCCAGCTTATGCCATATTTATATTAAATTGATATAGGGTTGGTTTGATCATTTCTAGATTGCAAGTTTCCTTTTTGATTGTTAAAATTATGGGTTGGTGACAAACTTTTGAAAGCATGAAAGAGCCAGCATAATTTCTTATTAATTAATTTCAGTATTTTTATTAATATATTTATACAAGATTAAGCACAATTGTTTTTCATCATACTGTATTTACATGTTATGAATAAAATTTATAGAGGGTTACAATTTGGAGATCAGTTTATACCCATTTGAATGTTTAGTGTGTGCATGAAAGTAGTTTTTGCAATGAGTGTTTAAATATTCATAATATTTTTTATGTCCCCAGGAAAGTCATCTTTGTGTATCCAGTTTGTGGATGGCCATTTTGTTGATAGCTATGATCCAACAATAGAGAATACTTTCACCAAGAAAATTAAAGTAAGTTACATTTTTCTAGTTGACATTGTCTTAATTTTTTCAATGCTAATAAAAGTGATTGGCATTTTATGTGCTTTAATATTTTTTATACTGTATGTAGAACACTACAAATTTTATGTAATTTGTATTATTCCTAGCTATACAAATTGGAGTCATTTACTGTATATGGGGTTACTACTAAACATGGCCTATCAAAAATTTGGTTGATTGCATCATGCTTCGTTGCTGGGTAAACACAGCACAAGCGCAAGGAGCAAGTGGACACTTGTTCACAATGCCTCCTCATAACACTCGCCGGGTCAAAGACCTGCTGGGTGGTTGAGGTGGGAACTTTGGTAAATGACTTAAGATTGTATAGCTACTAAATACAAATTATATAAAATTTGTAGTTTATTTCTACACGGGTACAAACATCTGAGTCATTTATATGGGGATTTTTCCTTATTATTATTATTGTTAGTTAAGCTACAGCCCTAGTAGAAAAAGCAAGATGCTATAAGCCCAGGGGCTCCAACAGGTAAAAATAGCCCAGTGAGGAAAAGAAATTAGGAAATAAATAAATGAAATGAGAAATAAACAATTTAAATGAAATATTTTATAGACAGTAACAACATCAAAACAGATATTTCATTTATAAACTATAAAAAGACTCTTGTCAGCCTGTTCAACATAAAAACATTTGCTGCAAGTTTGAACTTTTGAAGTTATACCGAATCAAATACCCGATTAGGAAGACCATTCCAAAACTTGGTCACAGCTGGAATAAAACTTCTAAGAGTACTGTGTAGAATTGAGCCTCATGATGGAGAAGGCCTAACTATTAGAATTAACTGCATTTTAAACACCCAACAATGATGACCAAATTCGGGCAGGTGTCGGCAGAGATGGAAAACCCGGAGACCGAGTGCTCATTCATTGACGACTCTACACTTATTCATGAGTGCAATGAAATTGTCTTCTGTGGTGGTGGGACCTATGGCCATTGATCGACCCTTTGTTGCCTTTAAAGGATCAAAACACCTCACTGGAGTTACCATGTTGTAAATGCTCTTGTAGCCTTGGTCAGGGTTGAGTTCTCAGACCTCTGGGCCTAGCAATTCATTATGATCTATTCAGTGGAGTAAGATCCTGCCTTTTACACACACTCTCGATAAAGATCATACGTACCTGAGGGTGTGAGCCCATCTGCTCTTCATGTCTATCCTATATTCTCTACTTCTGATGGCTGGATTACCTGTGAGGCGACTCATGGCGGAGGTAGTCTTTCTAGCCCTCGACTGGCATTTTCTCGAATTTAAGATTACCATTCTCCATTAGTCGCAATCTGGGGATCTTAGAAAATTGGAAAAGTCGTATTTTACGCCCGGGTAGAGGATGAAGTATCTAGGTATACAGAGTACAAAACCCTTTATATATTATTGGTGGTTTTTGGTGTAACACTATTTGTAAAACAGTCAGGGAATTTGTCATTATTTTAGCCTCTTAGGAACCTGGCAAGGATAAATTCTTAGCATGAAACTCCTGATACATTGCAGTGTCAATGCAGGGTGTGTATGGTACTTAGAGAAGAAAGGTGTTTTAAGGAAATACTCTTTATAGTTGATATTCTGATTAGACTTTAGTAGGTTGGTCAGGGCACCAGCCACTAGTTGAGATACTACCTCTAGAGAGTTATTGGGTCCTTTGACTGGCTAGACAGTAGTACATTGGATCCTTCTCTGGTTACGGTTCATTTTTCCTTTGCTTACACATACACCAAATAATCTGGCCTATTCTTTACATATTCTCCTCTGTCCTCGTACACTGGAAAACAGAGATTACCAAACAATTCTTCTTCAATCAAGGGGTCAACTTCTGCAATGTAATGGTTCAGTGGCTACTTTTAGCTATGGTAAGCAGCTTATCTAGGAGAAGGACAATCCAAAATCAAACTATTGTTCCCTATTCTTGGGTAGTGCCGTAGCCTCTCTACCATGGCCTTCCGCTATTTTGGATTAGAGTTCTCTTGCTTGAGGGTACACTCGGGCACACTATTCTATCTTATTTCTTTTCATCTTGTTTGTTGAAGTTTTTGTAGATTATATTTGAATTTATTTTATTGTTACTGTTTAATTTAATTGTTAATTACTTTTCTTATAGTTTATCTATTTCCTTATTTCCTTTCCTTACTGGGCTATTTCCCTGTTGGAGCTCGTGGGGTGAATCTTACTTTTCCAAGTGGGGTTATAACTTAGCAAGTAATAATGAGGATGATAATTGTGAGGCATTTACCTCAACGGTATTAAGTAACTTTTCTATCTCAAAAGCCCTCTTGATACTGCATGAAGACATAAAATTCTTAAAACTATTCATGATTGAGATGAAAATTGCCTTTATTAATTTAAGCATTTATAACTCACTGGTACTTCCTAGTTAGGAGATATTGTATCTGATAGGAGATGTCAATAAAAAGGAATACCCCAAGGAAGTGTGTTCAGTGTAATGTCATATGCTATAGCTGTAGATGGGATATGGAATATTCTCTATATCATCCCCTAAGGTATTATTTCCTTTCTTTGTGAAGTATCTTTCTATATCTTTTGCTGGAGCAGGAATGGTAATGATCTA
The DNA here is from genome assembly GCF_036898095.1 of Palaemon carinicauda. Taxonomy (NCBI): domain Eukaryota; kingdom Metazoa; phylum Arthropoda; class Malacostraca; order Decapoda; family Palaemonidae; genus Palaemon; species Palaemon carinicauda. The sequence goes on along the minus strand of NC_090764.1, from coordinate 66,439,836 downwards.
AAGAAAACTACACCTTGTATGAGTAATTGACAAAATTATTCACTGGGCTGATCTGAATTGTTTACAGTTCTCCAAAAATAAAACAGGAAAATACATCTTGATCTGGAGCTAGGTATCAAAGATTGACGGATGCCATATATACAGATAGTGTGGTTCCTTAAGATTGCCTTTAGTTATAAGTTCATGAGGGTTCCATATTTAAAAGCCCTAAATGCCAAATTTGTTCCAACACAGAGACTTACCTCGAAACACTTTCTTAGGAGTTACCTGGAACCTCCTCTCAAACGACCAGAGTTTTGTGTAGTTTACCCTACTTCCATTTAAGAGAGATCTGACAGGAGTTGGAGAATCGCACATTAATTATGGATACCATTTTTATTAGAACAAATCCATAGTAGTAGTTCTCACCCATCCTCTCTTTACGAGAGGAAGGATGTTGAAATGAATACCTATCGGTCGTCCATCCTCTGCCTGGTATTTCATTCTAGATTGCATCTCCCCTTCGTAGAAGAAAGATTCCTTTTGCTGACTTAAGTACCAGGTACGAATCAAGTACAGTACTGATTAGGTTCTGTCAGCCACTCATCCTTATGATGAGCTGATAAGAGGTTGCTGGATTCATATCCTTTGCTTTTGTATTTAACCAATGAGACTGGCATTTCAGGGGATGAAAAAAAGAAAAACCAGTTAGGGTCTAGGGAGACTTCCTACCCACAAATAAGGGGACCTCTTCATTATAAAGGATGAAAAGTTTTTATACACATACGAAAATTAACTATGTTAAAAGTAATTTGTGTTTTTCTTTGCTATACAAACCAGAACTTTAAAGTTAAACTTCTCACTTCAGTCACCTACAGTAGTTCAGTTCAGAGCTGAAGGTCAGGAATGAAGTCTTTGGTAGGCGGGTGGGTAGGGCCATTCACCCGAACTCACCACTTGTTGTTAACTACCTCATTAACGATTTTGAATGCCGTTCCAAGAATGCTGATAAATTTCTTTTATGATTTGTTATATATTGAAAACATACATAAACTTGGTATCTGAAACATTTTATAGAAATACAGCACAGACAAAAACATATCTGCTACTTACAATGTTTTCTTGATACTTATGTTAAATGATTATAGATGTCTTGTACTGTACTGTAATAATAGTTTGGTACAGTACACTAGACTATATTGCAATATATTATGATTTTACAAAAGTAATCTCTCTCTCTCTCTCTCTCTCTCTCTCTCTCTCTCTCTCTCTCTCTCTCTCTCTCTCTCTCTCTCTCTCTCTCTCTCTCTCTCTCTCTCTCTCTCTCTCTTTTTTTTTTTTTTTTTTTATTGATATGCACTACAACCTTTTTAATGTGAACATTTTATCTTTCATAGGTAAAGGGGCAGGAATATGGTTTGGAATTAGTTGACACTGCTGGCCAGGATGAATATAGTATATTTCCTGCTCACTATTCCATAGATATACATGGCTATATCCTAGTGTATTCTATTACTTCTGAAAAGTCTTTCGAAGTGGTGCAAGTTATTTACGACAAGATTCTGGATATGATGGGGAAAGTCACGTAAGTGTTATTAACAGTACTTTTAGTTTCCTTCTGTAAAAACCATTATTTGTATTTAGCCCTCATTCATGGTCCCTCAATGCCGTTGACACTGTCTTTTGATCAACAAACAAAAAAAGAGTGGTAGCAGCCATGTGGATGTGGCTATGTATTCCTAGGTTTCCAGTAGTTAACTGCCACACTTTTTATGTCTATTGCTGTAAGAAATTCACAGAATTTCCCAGATCTTTACAAACTTCTCACTTGTTTCAATTAGTTTCTTTAGTCCATATAATTCATTACTGTAGTTGCTTCAAGGGGTTTGTACTCCTTGTGAATGGTAACTAGCAAAATTGGTTAATGCATTTTAATTGTTTTTATTTATCCTTTATGGGAGCAAAATGTTTCCGGTGTTTAGGCTAGTATTAACTTTCTGAAATTTACAGGTTTTAATTGAGTGTTTTTTGTATTTAGATTATTTTTTCATATATTTTAGCCAAATTTAAGTTCTGTATACTGTATAGTACTGCATCAGTATTTATGGGTAGTTCCTTCACGAATACAGGCCTCCGCTCTTTATATAGAAGATATGATTTAGCGCAAGCTAATTTTAGCCATAAAAACTTTTTACAAGTGTCAACGACCCTCTGCTAGATAGCGTGGGGCATAGCAGGGGAAATACCAACCATGCTGCTCACACACTCCTCTAGTGCCTACTTTTCACTTTTGATTTGGCTACTGTTGAATGCAGACATTCAAATTGTTGTCTCCTGTTTACCTTACCTTAAGTCCCTTACCATATTAATTTTGTTTTTTCTTTTCCTTTTCACATGTATTTTCTTGAGGAACTGCAATCATGCAGGCTTGTCCTGGCATATTGGGCTGCTCTTACGGTCCCTTTATGTTGGCTAAGGAGACGGATTCTTGCTGACTTTGCCCTGCGTGCAGACGACACTCCCACATGGAAGATTCTCCTTGCGAAGTGTTGGAAGTGGCCATCCTCCCAATGGGAGCTATACAATACATGTTAGAAGAAGTCTAAAGGAGATTCTTCATCTTCGAGTTCATCGTTGAAGTCAAAGAATTCCCAAATTCTTTCTCTTGTGAGTAGTACTCTCCCACCTGCCTCTTCCCGTTTGGCTTCTTCTGTGGGTCGTTTCGACAAGATAACCTTGGATAACCTTATGGTAAGAAAGACCCCGTCGCTTCCCCTAGCGAAGTGGCGATGGCAGCTTCTCCTTAAATGGAGTCTTATCTCTTTTGATCCTTTGCGTCAATTGTGACCTTCCTTTGGGGATGTCTGGTTCCCCTACTAAGGAAGGGCTCTTGGAGGTGTTGATGCTAGGAGCACAGCGGGAGTGCACATCTGTCTCCGCACGGGTTGCCCTTGGCCTTTCCCCTCCCTAAGATACTGGAGGAGAGTCACCTCCAGTGGGTCTCGTGTCGTTTGCAGAAACATCCTTCGCAGTTCCTCTCCCACCTGAGGATCTGCAGGTTAGTTCTCTCCCGAGTTCCAGCCTAGTTTGGGGTGAGTGATAGGTTTGGTTAGGTTAGCAGCTGTAAGCGTTTTCTACCAAACCAACCACCATCTGAGCACACGTGTTCTCGCCAGGACGAGCGCAAGGTACTGGTTGCTTGCAAACCTTCTGTGGGAGTTCTTGCGATTGCTTGTGCGCCAGCACACATAATTTATGTTCGCGAGCTAACTGTACACGTTGTAGTGGTTTGCGGACTGTAGCTAGATGTAGCACTCAAAGTGCCTAGTGTCCGAATGCCGACCACTCCAATGTTCACTACACAAAAAGGTAAAACGATGGAATACCCAAAAACATAGGTAACAGGTCAAGAGAACTGGGCACTGGGCACCACCCCTTGATTTTATATTGGGCAAGGGGACCCAGCTAGAACTAGTTGCTTAATATTATTCAGAGGTAAGCTATTTTCAGGTTAAGCACTAAATATTAGTAGAGAAAACAAAAATAAGGAAAAAACAATGATACTAAGGGAAAAAAAAAGTCAAAATTAGTGGCTGATAAAGGGACATTTACAGGGGAAGGAAACACTTCCAGTTTATAAGATGAAGGGAAACAAAATTTATTTCATTCCAGAGAGGAAAAAAATAGAATAAGGGTGACTTATTAGCAACCGATTTAATAAGAAAACAAAAAGACAAATAATGAGGTTGACATTAATACTTTTTGTCAAATTTTAATAAGCAATAATGTAAAGAAAACTAGTATCCCTTTACACTCCAGCGTCACTATAACAAGATAAAAAAAATATGATTTGAATAACCCCCCTAAAAAAAAACAAGAACTATTCACATGCTGGACACTCATATGGGTTCCATAGTGTACATGTGTGCAAATGTTCTGTACACTGTACATATGATTATAAACTGTTGTAGAAACCAAATTAAAACTATTAGGCTGTATATACTGTGTTAATCATCAGCTCGGGCACCTGCTTGTGGCAAGGGGCAGTGACTTTTTAGGTTAGGAGCTAGCCCATCCTAGTGTAACATTTATTCGCAAATTTTTGCTTATCGTGACTGTGACTGTAACCTCACTATCCGAATGATGAGGCTTGACTGTACATACCATCGTACAATTGGAACCCTGTCATAATACATGTAAATCATTAGATCTCTTTTCTAATTCCATGGTTCTATTCCTTGGGAAAAGTCAGGTTATGCGTGACCCTCCAACCTTACGTAACCAAACATAGATAGTCTACCCTCAAGTAGACTTCTTTCATTCCCTAACATTTGGATCGGCCATCTAAGTATTGAAATTACTTAGACTCCGAAACTTTGCACAAGTGAGTTGTTCCCTTGTACGAAACTTTTAGAACTTATGCCAGTTTTACCATTCATAAACCATTTGTAAACAGAGTATTGTAATACAAAATGTATTCATCATTTCTAAGGGATTTCGGTCATAGGAAGAAGGAGGTCTCGATTGCGAACGTTGATCACTGTTCTCCAATTGAATTCCGGACACAACGAATCATTCGGGGTGCGCCAGGAAATTCGTCCTGCCTTGGCATTTCTGTCATCAAATCAGAAAAAATTGCCTGCGAGAGGAATTTGCCGGTGATTGTTAATGATCCCTAGCTGGACTTCTGCATACAATTACCTATCTGACAATGGATTGAAGATACATCTTACTCTTGCCTTTCAGAAGTAGTTGCGTGTGATCGCTAACAACTGATCCCTTGCTTGAGCGATCGGCGATTACTAGGGAGAATCACTGTAATGCCGTCTTACTGGCTACTCTGGTATTACTGATCCGTAAGCATACATACACGACCAACTCCCATTGGATTGAAGGTAGGTAGAGGGCAGGATTTACCATTCCCATACAGAACAGTTGCTTGCATGACTCGACAGCAATCGACTTGAGATGTTTACTTGCTGATCAATCTCTTGGCTCCTCGAGCTCTACCAATGAGAATTGATCTTTTGCTGGAGATTCAAGGTCGTTGTTCTTCTTAATTGATCTTGCTAACCCTTCGGGGAGGAGCAACAGATCCAAGTCTTCCGGGGGTCTTGCGCAACGTTGCACACACATTCATCAAGCCCTAGCAAAATGGGTGGGCGAGCTCCTCCACCTGAAGGAAGTATGTGCATGATCCAGGTTGCTCGCCAACTTCATAGCGAGTTTGTAAGAGCCGACTCATCCACACGTCTTGCTTCGGCATCCCATTCGCCACAGGTGCGCAATACCTCGGTAGCCTGCACGTACTCACCACCACAGTATGCACTAGCAGTGAGACAGGAGGTGTGGGTGCCCGCCACCTTACCTGCGCACTCCTATACAAGTGCTTGCCGATCCTCGCCTCATAACATTCACATCGGCAATATTCCCCTTTCCATTTGGTGGTTCAGTAATCGTGCTCGGTGAGGATCACCGCCTTTGGGGACACACTCCCCCACTTCCTTTTCCCACTACTTCGGTAGTAGGCGAGAGCACGTTGGTTCACAATGCTCGCATAGAGCGTACATGCCTCCTTATGGAGAACTGGTATATCTAGGAATGAAGAGTGATACCATACTAGGCAAAGTCTCTCCATTCAAAGAAAGAATAGAGACAAAATGGGCTGGATGCCTGTTTGCTGCCAGTATAGCAGTGGCAAAGGGGGTTGGGGCAGCTGGCTTCCTTGGAGAAATTGGTACCCAACAGTAGCCTGCACATATGCTCTTCACAGTGGCAGCTAAAGACCTCTTGGTCTCAGCATTTAGACCCTTCGAACATTATGATTCAAATAGGGGGAGAGCAAAAGAGAGTCCTGAGCTGGTGGGTGTCCGACTCCAATCTACTTGGGGGATTAGACCTTCTCTCTCCTCCCCCCAGAATTTATGCTCTTCACAGATGCCTCAAAAGAAGTTAGTGCTTCTTTTGTACCACACAGCTTCCGGTCTCTGGTCTGAGTCTGAGCGACAGTGCCACATAAAAACTCCGGGAAATGAGGGCAACATTCCTAGCCCTCGAGCAATTCCATCAGCTCCGTTCAGGGCACTCCGTGGTGCGGGGAAAATGACAACGCCACAGTAGGGACATACATAAACAGCCAAGGAGGTACTTTTCACAGTCCCTATGCCATCTATCTGTGGGAATCTGGAGATGGGTGGAAGACATCTTGGAATCCATATCAGCCTGTTTCATCCCAGACAAGAAGAATGTGCTGGTGTACAATTTGAGTTGCAAAACTCAGATTGTAGGCTCCAAATGGTCTTTGAATAACAGATAGCCAACAAAGTCTCGACTTTGTTGGGTTCGCCAGCAATCGACCTGATTGCGACGTCCCTTACCGGAGATTTCCGGTGTACTGCCTCCATTACCAGATCCCCATGCAGTCTGACAGGACACCTCCCAACATCTGTGGGACAACTTGGACATTTCTGCATTCCCCTTCATCTGCCTAGTAAGAAGGTTTTTGAACAAGGTAGGGGCATCGCAAAACTTCACGATGACCATACGTGAAGATCTTCCACCGAGCAATAGCTTCACCACGACTTCACGCCGGGGGGTTCTCCAGCATCTCCTCACAGGACAATGATTTTCGCAACCGGTTGCGAGGAGGAGGGCAGGAGACTTCTGCGAGTCATTTTCCGCCTTATACTAGGCAAAGTGGTCCGTCTTTTGTGGTTTGTGTCATGGATGGGGTATCGCTTCCCTCGGTGCTATCATCCCAACAATAGTAAAGATTTTCTTGTAGTACTTGAGAGAGGGAAAACCTGTGCTCAGTCTCAGCAGTAAAAGGCTACCACTCAACCTTGAGCCTTGCCCTTAGATTGAACAGAGTTAACATTTCCTCCTCAAAAGAATTAGCTCTCCTCATACGAAGTTTCAAGCTCACTTGCCCTTAGTCAGACGTCAGACCTACGCCTTGGCATGTAGTTCACGTACTGCATTCTCTGAGAGGGATACTTTTCAAACTGCGTAGTCAGTCATCAGACCATGATTTGACCTTGAAGACGGTTTTTCTGGTAGCCCTGGCCTCTGCAGAGAGAGTCGGCAAGCTACATGGTCTGTCCTACAATGTCGTCCATTTAGGGGTATGGCGACGAGTGACACTCAACTCAGTCCTTGAGTTTGTGGGTAAGACTCAAGATCCGGTGTTAACAGATCCAAAATTCAGACCCTTCCGGATTGAAAGTCTCTGTTATGTAACAGATGTCCCAGAGCAGCTATTACTCTGCCTTTCAAGGGCTCTTAGGAAATACCTCCAGAGCTCACCCTCATTTCAGCAGACTCTTCGTGAGCACAGGAAGGATCAAAGGGAAGAGAATGAAGAACTCATTGGCTTCCTGGATTAGGTAAGTGATTGAGCAAGCCATACAACCAGACTCCTCGCATTTTGGTCGTCGACTCTGAGCTCACAATGTCTAGGGTGCCAGCACGCCCCTGGCATTCTAGGAGAACTTCTATGTGACGCAGGCACTACATGCGGGCATGGGGAAAAGGCAAACCACGTCCACCGCACAATCCCTGCAGGACAAAACGCACAGTAACCTAGATACTTTTAATTTAGGGCCTGTGGTCGCTACACAAAACGTGGTCGATAACACCTCAGCTCCCTGTAGGACAAGTAGCAGTCGGTTGAGGGTAGATGTTACTCGTGAGTAAGTCTAGAATGGATGTGTGAAAGACTGACCACTTAAATTTCACTCTCCCCTCCCTTGTGGTGGGGTCCAGCATCCATGGAACTCTGCAAGCTGACCTCCTCTAACTGCTGGTGGGTACGGTCATCTCTTGTGTAGCCTGGTATGTGTATATATTTGTTATGTCCCCGATCTTCAAGGGAAGTAGAGTCGAGCAATATCCAGGTTAAGTACAAAGTTTAAATCAATTTTATACTTACCTGGTCAAGTCACATAGCTAAATTCTTAAACCTGACATGGATTGCCAAGGCTGTTAACCCTCAGGGGTTAATGAGGTGTCAGGGTGTCTCTAAACAGTTTGTGCGAAGCACAATTGTAACTCCCTGGGTCATTCACCACCCAGTTGGTTTTAGGATTTCACCCGCCATGGAGTTATTATCTACTGTAAAAAGCATAAGGGCTTATATATAGTGTTGAAACAAATGTCAAATTTGGAAAAAATTTTCATTTTTCCAACTATACAAACCTGGAGCTCTTTTACACACACACTGGTCTTGCCATCACCTTCCCCCGTTAGCCTAGTTCTGCTGCAATTGTAAAGTGATGGTTTGTTACCTGTGCAGTTGTGAGCAGGGTGGCTGGTCTAACCCCTGCTTCCCTTCCGCTAACTAATGAAGAGTAATTACGCCTTGTAAAAAAATTTAACGGCTTGTTTCTGCCGTCTCCGAATTATATCGCACTGGTAAAAAGCTCCAGGATTGACTAGTTAGGAAAAATACAAATTATTTCCAAATTTGTCATTTTTTGTCAAAGCTCCTCTGTTTATCATCATGTTAGTAACAGTCTTCTTAGTGATGCAGGTGGACTGTGTAGGATTTAAGCTTTATAGTCAGTTCTTACTTGCAAGCTTAAATTTTCCCACTGCCCCCTATGTAAAGCAAATTTCACGGATAATAAGCGATACTAAACTCTACAGATAGTGAAATGAGTTTTGGCTAAAGGATTTAGTAGTGTTAATAGTATGCTTGCCCTGTGGTAGGGGTGTAAGAATACTCCCATTGTACGTCTTGCGTGTCATAGAAAGTGACCAAAAGGATAGCTACTGCCTTCCAGTTTTGTTTTTCAGTAAAACTGCCAATAACTGTGGAAACTGCAACCTTGCAGTTGTACTATGTAGTCAAATGTTAGTCCCACCGCCTATAACTATGGTTGATGACTGCAAGGGCATGTGATCGTAAAAACCTTCTGCCAAATTATTGACCATGTTTGATGTACTGTACAGTGAACCCTCGTTTATCGCGGTAGATAGGTTCCAGACCCGGCCGCGATAGGTGAAAATCCGCGAAGTAGTGACACCATATTTACCTATTTATTTAACATGTATATTCAGACTTTTAAAACCTTCCCTTGTACGTAGTACTGTTAACAAACTACCCTTTAATGTACAGAACACTTAATGCATGTACTAACGTACCCTAAACTAAAACAGGCACAAATATTAAGGGCGACTTTATATCATGCGTTTCCTAAACACGCCAAAAAGCATGATAAAAAATGGCAACCAATGTTTTGTTTACGCTTATCTCTGATTATAATGAAGAAACAAACGCATTTACACATCTGTGTATAGGTTAGTTTCTGCATCGATTATATTGATTATTCAGTACAGTATGTTGATTTGGTTATTACTAATGTTTTACTTAATTTTCCTTAGGACTTCCAAATGAAATGTTTTTCTTTATGACGCCGCCTGAAACGACGGCGTCATAAAGTAAGCTCAGTAAACAAACTAAGGAATTTAACGCGCATGATGAAAGTGATAAATAATGATATTACAGTAAAAGCTTTAATAAAATATGTTATTATAAATATTATTTACCGTATCTATATAAAATCATACATACGTAGCAAAGCAGGAAAACAATCTACGAGAGAGAGAGAGAGAGAGAGAGAGAGAGAGAGAGAGAGAGAGAGAGAGAGAGAGAGAGAGAGAGAGTTGTTTTACATACGTAAATGTAAATCTAAAAAAAAAAAAATAGCCCCATTTCATATAAAATAGATTACAAATATTTTACTTTATCATATTACAGTAGTCTGTATAATACTGTAAAGTTCAGTACAGTATGTTGTTGTTAAAGTCGTGGCGATGAAATTCTCACGAAACAAAAACACGCCATTTGAGTACAACAGCTGATCTCTCTCTCTCTCTCTCTCTCTCTCTCTCTCTCTCTCTCTCTCTCTCTCTCTCTCTCTCTCTCTTCGTGTTATACAATACTTGCATTTAGATGAAGAAACTAAAATTAGTTTTCTTAGTGTCAATTAAATACGAAACAAAATAATTAGGCCGAGTCTACATCCATTTCAATCATAGCTAAAAATACGGCATCCGATTTCATCAGCAAACCACTATTTTTTTGGGAAATATCATTTTATTCTAGAAAATTGCCACTCTTTAAATAGTTAATTGCACATTAAGAAAGCGTGTACTTTTGTTTTTAAATTTCGGGTTTGTTTTAAAAATCGAGTATTGTTGACTTCTTTTTTTTTTTTTTACTTTTGGCTGTGATTAGATCAGCTGTCATCTAGCTGCCGCTCTTGAGTGTGTACGAATACACTAACAAAGTATCATTTATACCATTTCTTAACTTATTCAAACCGTCTACAGTATACAGTTGATATTACATAAGCACCAATGTGTTATAACCTATCAAATTTTTTTGTTTATTACATTTAAACCCCCCCCCCTCTCTCTCTCTCTCTCTCTCTCTCTCTCTCTCTCTCTCTCTCTCTCTCTGTGGGATACTTTTCACTACCTCCCATTCCTTACCTCTCTCTATCTCTCTAACAAATGATATGTTTGTTGCTCCTCAAAGTTTCATTTATATTGAAAATCAATCACGATTCAATTTTCCTTACTTTCTCCAATCTCGCACCATCGGTCACATCGCGGTATTTTCGATATTTCTGGAAAATCCGCGATATATGTATATACACGGGTTATGAAAAAAATCCGCGAAGTGGTGAATCCGCGAAGTGGTGAATCCGCGATGGTCGAACCGCGAAGTAGCGAGGGTTCACTGTAATTAGAAATGTGGGTGTGGCCAGGACATTCCTTGTAAGTGATGCATGTCAGGATTCCGTTAAACGGTATTGGCGTGATAAATGGACGAGGGCAACCGCAAGGTTCACGACTGCGGCCAAAGAAGCTAGTGACAGAATGGAAGATCAGAGCAGGTACTTGGAATGTCAGTACTCTAACAGGAAGATTGAGGCAGATAGTGGATGTGATGGAGAGGAGGAGGAGATATATCAATAGAAAGGAAGTAAACTAGAGAGACAGGAAATGGTATAAACTCTATATTATAGCGGATCATGACAGGGAAGAAATGGATTTGAGGTCATAGTAGGTAATAACTGGAAGGAAAAAGTGGTAGAAGTAAAGAGAGTAAATGATAGTCTTAAAGATTCCAATAATTATATGAGATCTTATGGTAAATATAATTTCAACATATCCCCCTCAGATTGGTTGCCAAGAACAAGAATTATTTATGCAAGAATTTGAAGCAGCTATTAGAACAGTGAAAGAGGAGGAGAAGCTAATCATAGTAGCAGATATGAATGGCAATGTATGGGAAAGAAGAGATGGATACGAGGTACATGGATGTCATGGGTTTGGAATTAGAAATAAAAAGGGGCAGTATGGTATATATTAGAGATGGCTCAGAGTTTTGAATTATTGGTGTGTAATGAACACCTGGTTTCAGAAGTTGGATAACCACCTGATAACCTATGAAAGAGGAATGGAAAACCAAATAGATTACATCCTGGTTTGATGAGTTAGAATCAATGTGATGAACTGTAAAGTGATTTTGGGTGAAGAGGCATGTGTTAAACAACAGACTAGTAGGGATAGATTTTAGAATAAGGGGTAGAAAACCCAAGAAGAGAAAGAGGAGATCTAGAATTAAGGTTTAAGACCTGGAAGTAGAAAAGGTAAAGCTGAGCAGTTTAGGAGTGTTGTGAGAGAGAGAGACAATTAGAAAGGTTGAACATAGAGATTGGATAGGGTAACAGAGGGGACAATATCTGGGGGGTGTGAAAGAAATATGTGTTGGGAAAACAAGAGGAATTATTGGGAAGAAGCCGTGGATATGTAGTGTTGAAAGGAGAAAAGTGTTGGTAGGAGAGAAAGGTGCAAGAGTCAGTTAAAAGCAAATCAAAGGCATTTAAGGATTAGAAAGTAAGGCATGCTTAGGGTGCAGAGAGGAGGAAAGTAGGTATAGCTAATCGGAGAGTGGTAGGGCAGTTGGATGAAAGTCTAGGAACAAGGGAAGTAGATGATGATATCTATAAGATCTCAAACTTGAGGAAAAGGCAAAAACACCATTTGGGGCAACAGAGACTCATCAAGGATAGAGATGAACATATATTGTATAGGGATGAAGACACTTGATAGAGGAAATGGAGAGAATATTTTGAGCACTATTAAGTTATATTGTTAGAAAAAAAAGAGTGTAGTATTACAAAAGGACTTGAAAATTCAACTTTACCATTTTACATGGTTGAGTATTATTTGCTGCATTTGGTTTTAAAGTAAATGCATACAGTACTGTACTCATTTATTTAACAGGATAGGGTGAGTTGCAACTGATACCTTTATAAGTGAATTTTCAAGCCTTAGGTAATAATGTTTATTTTCTCTTATTAGGTGTTATAGAACCGAATGCTTTCCTCTATTTGGCTTAATGCAACTTTGAATACTTTAGCATTTTCTCTGTTTATTTTTCTATTTAGATGAAGGAATAGGGTATATGGTATTATCCTTGAAGATGCATCTATTATCCTGGGGCAGGTGTCTGTTACCTAGTCCACAAGAATGGTGCGATCTGGCTTTACTTCTGTTTTTGTTTAATTAACAACATTTTTCAAATGTACTTTTGAAAATCTAATTGTATTATAACCCTAGGTATCCACATGCTATTTTTCTAGGGCAAAGATTAATGAGTTTGGAACCCTATTGCTCTTTTCTAATTAAGGCAAAACACAAAAGGGCTGAAAAGCCATAAATACAGGAGCAGGAAGGAAACTCAAAAACTGACAGAAGGAAAGTCATTATAATTTTGTGATTGTTGTGCTGTATCATTTTATTTGAATATCTCAGATGATATTTTGATTTTCAGAGTGCCAATAGTGTTAGTGGGTAACAAGAATGATCTTCACATGGAACGAGTAGTCAGTTCTGATGAAGGCCGTAAGGTGGCAGAAAACTGGAAGGCTGTATTTCTGGAGACTAGTGCCAAGCAACACGAGGTAATTACACTATTGCCTTTCATGTTTTTTCATTGACTTGTTACTTTTCATGATTGTGCCTATGTTCCTATAGTTGGTATATAGATTTTTGTCAGATTTGGATAAGGTTTCCATTTAGAAAGGCTCTATTTGTGGGTTCATCATAAATTTTAGCTTTAAGTTGTGAAACTTTCTCTCTCACTAAGTTCAGAAGTACTACTTATAAATTCATAATGGGTGTATGAGATACCTTGAGATGTCATTTACAAATAAAAGCCATATGGAAATTAAAATAATTCTTTTATCCTACCAAAGAGTATAACACATGGTTGTATCTCACACTTGAGAGTATTGTGCTAAAATTAGCTGCTCCTCTTAATTTTAGCTTCCCCTACTTTCCTCAGCCAGGCAATAAAGACTTCTGGATTTTAGCCTTTATTACTGAATTGTGTAAAGGCTATTTGTTCCGTAACTGGAATACAAACCATGCTATTTAAAGTGGGTATTACTTTCGGCGTAGCTGAAAGGACGAGCCATTAAAATTTTAACGAGGGTTTACTACCCCACCGCTAGTTACGGGGGGGGTAGGGAGGGTAGTTAGCTACCCTCCCCCCTCACACACCTGTGTGGTAAGCCCACTTTTACTTTGGCTCGGGTGGTGATCGGACGTGTCCGCTTTCACCCTCGCCTCTTTGACAGCCATTAATGCTTTTTGTCTTTTTATTTACTTTTTCTTATACTTGTGATATATATAAACATTCTTATGTTTATGTATATATTTGTGTATAGAAATGTAGTAAGTTTTTGTTTCAGTGTTTGTGCTGTGTGTGTAGTGTACGACAACATCACCGGCATAGTGCTAGGCCACCTCGGTTCCACGTTGTGGGGTACGGCCTCTCCCTCTTGGTCCATCGGCTTTTCCGTTAACTTGGCCGCCGTGGGGAATCGTCATCGCTCGACTTTCTTCATTCATCTATTATCTTCGCTGTTCCTCCTTCCCTACGGGGAACTTGGATTCTCAGCGAAGGGAATGTGGGAGTTTAATTTACCTACGGTCTCTCTCTCTACTCGAGGTCGTTCACACCTTACTACTACTACTACTACGTACTATTACGGAAGCTCCTTTCCCGTTGCGGGTTGGGTTGCTATTCCGTTTATTTGTTTCAATTATTTTTAATGAAATCTAATTGTATTTTTAACTTTTCGGCTTCTCTGTGAAGAATACTTTCCTTCGGGGGTCAGTGGTTCCTACTATTTGTGATCATTCTTAGATGAATTACATAATTATAATTCTGTTTTTGTTACAGTTTTCCGCCCTCCCCCTACTCCTGTGAATGTCATTGGGGGAGGAGGGCGCATACTTAATTTTTAATTCTTATGTTTTGCTTTTCCCTCGGGGTTACTCTTCGGAGTTCCTACCGGGGGAATTTCAGTTAAATAATTATTTAACTTTATTTTCCCAGTTAACTATGCAGTTTTTCTTCGTTTGACTAAAGTGTGCCAACGAAGCAGAGCTGTCCTGTTTGTGCCTGGGGAGTCTGCTGTCGCTGCTGTTTCTCTAGAACATCGTCATGGGCGTTATCCCTTCTCTTAGAAGTCCTCCCGTGACAACTGTTAGCTCTTCAGTTCATTTAGAACACTTAGGAGGTTCGCCTCCAGGGGTAGGTAACTTCCCTTCCGAGGGAGGTTCCCTTCCCAGGTGTGAGAGCTTCCCTCTGCAGAGGGGGAACTTCTCATACCTTAATATTCCTGGTGGGTTTTCCTGGTCCTCAGCCGGTTATGCTCTTGGTGCTGAGCGACTGCATTTGTAACCATGCTCAAGGAGCTGAGCGGTTGCAAAGCTGGGCGCATGAAAACTTCAGGTGGCTATGCTCTTGGGGCTGAGCGGTCGCGCCTGCAGCTTTGCTCAAGGGGCTGAGCAGCTGCAGGATCAGTCTGGTCATCTCTCTCGTTCGCGAGGGAGGCCACTCTTAAGGACTCCTCTTCGGAGGATTGCTCCTTATAGGTCAGCTCGCTGATCCAACGGCCCTAAGGGGCGCCATCACCAGTGTCTTCAAGTCTCTTCTTCTACGAAGTGTTCACCTCTCTTGTTCGCGAGAGAGGTCACTCATAGAGACCCCTCTTTGGAGGATTGTTCCTGATTAGACCTGCTGTCTTGCCAACTCCGTTCCTGGCTGCTGACTCTGTGGGCGCCCTCGCATCCCGTTATCCAACGGGCACTGGTCCCTTCGGGACAAAAGGGGCTTTCTCACATTGTGAGTAAGTCCCTTAAGCGCCAGGTATCCCCTGCGCGCCAACGTTCTCCTGTGCGCTCATTGCGCGCAAGTGCTCGCCTGCTGTTCCTGAGACTGCCATCCAGAGACATCCTGTTCCAGGGACTGCGCGCCAACGTTCACCTGCGCATCAGCGCACATCGTTGGAGTTTCCTGAGATAGCGCACAGGCACTCACCAGTGATTCAGCCTGCGAGTGTCTCCTAGTCTCTTCTACGAAGGGCTCCTCTCCCGTTCTCGGGAAAGGTCTCTCATAGAGACCCTTCCTCGGAGTATCAAGCAAATCTTCCAGCTCTACCTTGCACTGCAACGAAGGACTTCGGCTCTGGACTCTGAAGTAGTCCTGCCTACGGTCCTCATCGAAGGATGACCACCCCTTTTTAAGGACACATCCGAGTTCCTGATCGTCCTGTCAGCTGACTCTGCATCCTAGCGCACTAGCGCGCGCGTGCATGCTCGCCAACGATCTTCGTACGCGCATAAGCGCCGACGATCTCATAAAAAGCTGATCCTTGCTCCATCCTATAAAGCCTTAAAGGCCACTCATTAATGGCAGAGGCAAGGGACAGTGATGTTGCCCTATCAAGCAGGACAATGCCCAAGTCCCTTCTCCACTCAAACTAGGACCAAGGAGGGCCAGGCAATGGCTGCTGATGACTAAGCAGATAGACTTACAGGCCTCCCCAAACCCCCTCATAATGTGAAAAGATTGCTTTCTTATTACCATTTTTTGTTGATATTCAATTTCAGGACAATTAGAGCCTTACAGGTTGGTCTGGTCAAATGAGACACCACCTGAAGTAAATCCAAGCCGTACAACATGCGTGTTTGGTGCTCAGCTTGTTCAGGGCACCTTAGGAGGTGTAAATACATTAGAAAAGAAGGATCCTCAACCAATTCCATCCACAGAGATTTCTTCTTGTAAAGTAATTGGGTTGACTTGCTAATCTTTTCCTTTCACACATGAGGCGTGTACAATATGAAGGGTATTTTGTAATTTTTCTAAAAATACAAATAATGCCAGAAATCTTTAGAAATTCACCATTTTTAAACACCAATTATTTTGTGAAACTTTTTCTTGATGAAAACTTTGGAATAGGAAAGATTACACTTCCAAACGGAAGGCTTAAGATAAAGCTCCCACGTCTTAGCCTCACACCTCTCAACGGATTGTTACGACTATATAAAAAGCAATAAGCTGGCAGGTAAGCACTGGGATCCTGTGCATATGGTGCTCCTGCTATTCATATTGCCAGATTTGTTACAGTAACAAGTGTCTCTTAAGGGGACCGTCTGCCATGGTGTTAACTTGCTTAAGCAGTATGAGTAGGGAAGCTAAAATTTACTACTGGAATGACGGAGAGATCAGGGCTACTGTCGTTAGAGGGGAAGTTTCTGTTTTTTTTTTTCCAGAAAATCTTAAGTTACTAAAACTGATAGCATTATGATTTATGGTTATACATTGAAGTAACTTTTTTTTTTTTTTTTTTTTGTTCCAACACTGAGTACTTGCTCAGGTCTCGATCTTCAGTATGTTTTTGGTCACGTCGGCGTTAACACCCTGGCGCTCTCTCTTAACCCAGTGCGATCCTTTGTGTCCCCAACCCCTTTGTGTCTCACGCGGTCCCCACGTGGTCCCTTTGTGTGCTTCCCTATCCTTTCCCACTGTGTTCCTGTGTCTCATAGAAAACGGGAGTAGGGTAAACTTCACAAAATTCTGGTCGGATGGGAGGGGATCCCAGATACTCCTAAGAAAGTAGTTCGAGGTAAGTACTGTTAGGAAAAATACAAATTACTTAAAATTTGTGATATTTCATATTTTTAGAGACTTGAGAAAGTATTTAGGATACAACAGCATTACAAATAAAAATGTATGAATTTAATCTTTTGCAGGCTGTGAATGACATCTTTACTCGTGTAATCCTAGAGATTGAAAAAGCTGATGGGAACATAAGCCCTGAAGGAAAATGCCATATTTCGTGAAAATCATTTGCAATAGGACGGATTCTCAACCCCTTACTAGACTCGAAGCCCTAGATCAGTTACTATATCTCTGGATGTCTGTTGTGTATAAACTAATTTGTTGTTTGATTGTTTAGGTAAGCAACCATACCTGGTTTCTTGAAAATGGTTAATTGATTTTTTGTATGAATTGCATTATTTTTAAATGAACCATACCATATAACTTTTCTTCCTTTTCTTTTGTGATTTGATACTGTTAGATTTAAGCAACAGAAGTTTTTTCTGGCACATCAATTTGTACATAAGTTTTACTGGTACTAATGATGTATGGAAATGCACTGCTGGTACCTTTGTATAGGGAGTTGCTAATTATTCTTTAGGTGATTTTTTTCTTAGGACTAGAAGTGACTGATAAGTCTTTTGTTAATTTTAGTTTTTACTTATTACTTTATTATATTTTTGGTCGTTTTGTATTAGTGTTGCTCGTAAACAGTGGCTCAGGTACAGCAGGGGTCCTGAGAGCCCCCATTGGTTCACTGCCTTTCAACAGCTACATTAAGGAGAAATTCCTAAGACATATTTTGTTTTGCGTACTGTACATCTTTTGTGGTCGTGAGGTAAGTGAGAAATTTCGTGTTTGCCTTGTAGAGATAACCACCATACTCCTAAATTTTGTTAGTTGGAGGCCAAACTATTCATGATATATTTTGTACTCTTGGATTTCTGTGGTATGGAAAGAATTTCTGCTACAATGTAGCCTTGTAATGTGTGATACAATGTATTGTAATTTTAAAGCAAGACTTATGGACTCCTTTGGACAGTAAAGCTGTTTAGTTATATAGCCCCTCAACTAAAGCTTTTGACATCTGGCATAAAAAAGATGCTTATATTTTTTTCTTTTCAGGTTTGCAAAGTCAGTTTTTGTTGTTGCAAGAGATGAACAACTATAGTAGTTTGATATATCTTGTGTTGGTTGGGTTACTTTACTAGTATTTTCATACTAAAAGAATGATTTAAATTACATTATATTGATGATCTAGTGTAGTAAAGAAAAGGATTGTTTTTTGGGAAAACATAAATTCAGTACCCTTGAACATTCCTATTCATTGATTTAAAATTGTGCAGCAGGTCAAAAATATGTACTGTAGAGGGAAGTTGTCTTTTGTGCCTTGAAAAATCAGTGTTTGGTTTCAAGCTCCCAAGAGAGTGAGCTATGGTCATGATTTTAGTCCACTGTAGGCTTTCATTAAGTCAAAATTAAAGGATCATCTATTTATATGAGTACATGTTATTTGCTATCAGAGTGGCACTTTAAACAGCTCTCTGTCCATTTACCAGTATACTTTGTAGGGGTAACTCACTTGTAAAATATTTTAGTGTTTGGTTTTATGAATCGTGAAACTTGCGGCAAAGAAAAGAGGTATTGTAATGATGATTTTTTAAGTGCCATTTTGATGTCTTAGTGATGGGTTTGAATAACATGGTGGATTCAAGTGAATAACTTTGATAAAGGAAATAATGCCCCCATCACATTTCCAGTTTAAACATATGATAGCGTTGAATAATACCAAACTATATTTCTATTACATTGCATATAGGTTGCTATTGAATAATGCATTTGAATATTGCATCCTGTGTAGTCACTGTAAAGTGAAATTGAGGGTTGTTTTTGCTGTATTGAATTTTTCACTTGCAAGACAATGCCCTTTTTTATGCAATATGCATATATTCATCGTAAATTTCAAGCTCTTGCTTTTATTGTTAAAAGATGATTTAGCAGCCTAGTGAATCTAGTAAATATCCTTCTGTTGTTAATAAAAGCAAGAACTTGAAATTCTTGCTGCCCATCTCCAAAACCCCTCATGCTGTTGATGAGAAATACTGTTAACCCTCGGTAAGTAAGGTCAGTGCCAATTATTTTTTGTTTAGTAGGCCAACTTTTTATACAAAGATTGCCAGAGTTACAACTCGATCTTTTTTGTTTTATTTATGTTCTTTAGATTAGCTAAACATATACACACAAACTCTCTCTCTCTCTCTCTCTCTCTCTCTCTCTCTCTCTCTCTCTCTCTCTCTCTCTCTCTCTCTCTCTCTCTCTCACATTGTCGTGGTAAATAGTTTTTTTGTACTTTTGATGCATTGGTATCAGTTTTTCTTCAGCTCATACAGTAGACAATACTATAGAATTTGATTCCTGAATGTTAGGGCAGTATTTATGGCCTTTTCTACAAAAGAAAAAAAAATATTTTTTATATTTTACGAAGTATATAGGCGAACCAATATGAATAGTTTAATGTATTTATATTGTTCAGATAAACTGGCATTATAAATGGAGTGTTTGCTAGTAAGCCGTCTGATTGTACCTTTCTTTTTGTCGTTACTTCTATTACAATGTTGTTTGAGACCAACAAGTAACATTTCAAAACCCTCATTTACGGCTCACTGATAGGATTTTTTTCTCAATGAAAAGTTTAAAATATAGAAGTTAGACAGGTATAAGGGGAGAGAATAAAGGGAATTGTTGAAATGTGAAGAGGAGAAAGCAGTGTAGCCAGAAACGGGGAGACGTTGCACAGAACGTTAAGTACCCTCTACAGTGTGGAGTGCGAGGCAACCTGTATGCAATACCCCCCCCCCCCCCCCCCCCACCCCCCTGTGGTTTTTATTGTTCCAGCTACACTAGGTCCTTGAGGAAAAAACATCTAAGCATATTGCTTTTAAAATCAAAACTTCTGATCTTTGCCCAATATTTTCTTTTGTTTTCTCTATGTAATTGCAGAATAAAGAAAGATTACTTTTTTACTAATGTCAGTAGAATACCATTCTCTCTCCTCGCAATTTTTCATTCTAGCCGTCAGTGTCTTACTTTTTTTTATGCTCATTTTAAGGTTTTCATTTGGCAAATGATTAAGAAATGTGTTTAATATTAGTGTTTTATCTCTTTAATCTTGTTTAGGATATGATTGAGGTTTCCACTTGGCATAGTTTTCATGAAAATCTTTTGATGAATCGATTTATTTGATAATTGAATCACCTTTACTTTCATTGTGGTTGTCATGCTGGAACTCTTTAATCATATAGATTTACAGTAATTGCTACTAGATTATTTAGAGCATTTAAAAGGGTAATTTTCATTAATGTTTCTTTAGCAGCAGTACAATATCAATTGTAAAAGGAAGGGGATAAATCTTTTATTTCTTAGTCAATCCATATTGAATTTTATTGCAAATGGATTTTTGGATCAAAGAATCTTCTTGGTTTTGGAAGCATTATTTTTTTCCCTAAACTTGACTTGGTGAAATGTAGGGTTTTTAGTATACTTGTCTCTTCATTGAAAATCTTAATTCAGCTCAAAAATATTTCTTTTCCAAAGGTTATTTCATCCTGCAGCAGCCAGAAGAATGCTTTTTGGGGTAACTATTCTGTTTAATAATTTTTGTACTGCATTTCCTTCCCTTATTAATGGAGTATGGAGTAATGTGTTTTCTAATGGTTGATATACAATGTGAAATTATGCCAGTCGGACAAACTTAGCTTACCTCATTTTTGGAGGGTATTTTTTATATGAACAGTGTAATTGATATGGTAGGGTGTAAACACCTGAAGTAACTTTCAATTCCATAAGTAGATTATCGTGTGGAGGGCATTAAGGACTCTTTCAACGCATAGCAAGCATTCTCTTGTGATTTTCTGCTGATGCCATTCTGAAAAAAAATATCCCATGATGCATGAGTGGTACCAGTGTATAATTGAGTGCAGCTTTTGACTGGCTGAAGTAGTGGGGTTTGTCCAGTCAGGCATATTTCTAACTGCAGAGATTTTGGTGCTTGTGGAAACACCTGGTGTTTAACTTTTGATATATAACAAAAATGCATTAGCTGCTATGTTTTGATGTGGGGAATTTCTCTCATGGCCTGTGTTATAGAGTCTGTGACAATTTACAGAATTTGTTCAATTAGATATATTTTTTTTTTCATTTGAAGTCAAAAGTGTTTGGTATGATTTTTAACCAAACTAAAGTAAATCTAGTGGGTATTGAAAGTTGTGCAGCAGGCTTATTGAGCCAAGAGTTAAAATTCTGCAAATGATATCCTTTAGTTTTATTAGAACTTACCTATGTTTTGTATATTTAAGGAGCCTCGTCATCCTTATTGATTAGGAATTGCACTTTGAGGGGCCATATCTTTTTAAGTAGTGTTACTTGTGTATTCTCTTGAGTAAGTTTGGAATAAGTCATTGTGATGTGGAAAATGGGAATGATTTGAGGAGTAATTTGTATCATCTGCTCTTTTAGAAATTTAAGCAAACTACAAAAAAGTGTAGTAATTATTTAAAAGTTTGCTCACCCATGGAAAAATAAGGTAGAATTTAAGCAGTTATTTGCTTTCTGAATTTCAGCCATTTCCACTTTACCGTTTTATTGAGATTTCGATAGAGAAGCACCTTTGCTTTTTCATCAGTTCTATGTGCGTTTTATGCGTCCAATATCCATAGGATTGTCAGGATTTTTGGGAACCACCATGGAAGTTACAGTAAGTTTTCATAGTTTAAGAAATGTAATAAGATTTTTAGAAAATTAATTGCTTGTTTATTTTCACCTTCAAGAGAGATTTATTGTCATTGTTATTTAGCACTGAATTGTACAGCACATACTGGTTGTTCCGACGCTAAATACAAACCTTTCCACTATTTATACGTATTATACTTTCGGCGAAGCTGGAAGATTAGGCAAAAGACTTTATACAGAGGTATAACTATCCGCCCGATAGCGGGGGGTGTAGCCCATTACCCCAGTCACTTGCACACTAAAGTTGTCTCGCCACTTGCTTTTGGCTTGGCAGAGAACAGACGTTATGACTTTTTGCCTCTCCAACTGTTTTGACTTGCCATTTTGACTAATTTTTTTTTTTCTTTTTTTTTATATATATACAGGAAAGGTTGAAAATGGCATATGACGAGGTGAGAGTAAGAGAAACTGGTAATTTAGAGGAGGAGTAGAAGTTAGCAAAAGAAAACTTTGTTGGGATTGCAAGTGATGTATGTGGCAAGAAGGTTGTTGGAGGCAGCATGAGGAAGGGCAGTGAATGGTGGAATGAAGGAGTGAAGGTAAAAGTGGAAGAGAAAAAGAGGGCTTTTGAAGAATGGCTGCAGAGTAATAGTATAGAGAAGTATGAAAAATATAGAGAGCAAAAGGTGGAAGTAAAGCGCAAGGTACGTGAGGCAAAGAGGGCAGCTGACCTGAGGTGGGGTCAGGGACTGGGTCAGTCATATGAAGAGAATAAGAAGTTTTGGAAAGAAGTGAAGAGAGTAAGGAAGGCCGGCGCAAGAATTGAAGAAACAGTGAAAGATGGAAATGGAAGGTTGCTAAAAGGAGAGGAGGCAAGGAAAAGGTGGGCGGAATATTTTGAAAGTTTGCTGAATGTGGAGGATGATAGGGAGGCAGATATAATTGCTGTTCCAGGTGTTGAGGTGCCAGTGATGGGAGATGAGAATGAGAGAGAGATTACAATAGAGGAAGTGAGGAGAGCACTAGATGAAACGAGAGTAGGAAAAGCATCGGGTATGGATGGTGTGAAAGCTGAGATGTTGAAGGAAGGGGGTGTGACTGTACTTGAATGGTTGGTGAGATTGTTTAATGTGTGTTTTGTGTTGTCATTGGTACCAGTAGATTGGGTCTGTGCATGTATTGTACCACTATATAAGGGTAAGGGAGATCTGCATGAGTGTTGTAATTCAAGAGGTATTAGTTTGTCGAGTGTAGTTGGAAAAGTGTATGGTAGAGTACTGATTAATAGGATTAAGGATAAAACAGAGAATGCAATCTTGAAAGTACAGGGTGGTTTTAGAAGAGGTAGGGGTTGTATGAATCAGATTTTTACAGTTAGGCAGATATGCGAGAAATATTTAGCAAAAGGTAAGGAGGTGTATGTTGCGTTTATGGATCTGGAGAAAGCATATGATAGAGTTGACAGGGAAGCAATGTGGAATGTGATGAGGTTATATGGAGTTGGTGGAAGGTTGTTGCAAGCAGTGAAAAGTTTCTACAAAGGTAGTAAAGCATGTGTTAGAATAGGAAATGAAGTGAGCGATTGGTTTCCGGTGAGAGTGGGGCTGAGACAGGGATGTGTAATGTCGCCGTGGTTGTTTAACTTGTATGTTGATGGAGTGGTGAGAGAGGTGAATGCTCGAGTGCTTGGACGAGGATTAAAACTGGTAGGCGAGAATGGTCATGAATGGGAGGTAAATCAGTTGTTGTTTGCGGATGATACTGTACTGGTAGCAGACACAGAAGAGAAGCTTGACCGACTAGTGACAGAATTTGGAAAGGTGTGTGAGAGAAGGGAGTTGAGAGTTAATGTGGGTAAGAGTAAGGTTATGAGATGTACGAGAAGGGAAGGTGGTGCAAGGTTGAATGTCATGTTGAATGGAGAGTTACTTGAGGAGGTGGATCAGTTTAAGTACTTGGGGTCTGTTGTTGCAGCAAATGGTAGAGTGGAAGCAGATGTACGTCAGAGAGTGAATGAAGGTTGCAAAGTGTTGAGGGCAGTTAAGGGAGTAGTAAAAAATAGAGGGTTGGGCATGAATGTAAAGAGAGTTCTATATGAGAAAGTGATTGTACCAACTGTGATGTATGGATCGGAGTTGTGGGGAATAAAAGTGATGGAGAGACAGAAATTGAATGTGTTTGAGATGAAGTGTCTGAGGAGTATGGATGGTGTATCTCGAGTAGATAGGGTTAGGAACGAAGTGGTGAGGGTGAGAACGGGTGTAAGAAATGAGTTAGCGGCTAGAGTGGATATGAATGTGTCGAGGTGGTTTGGCCATGTTGAGAGAATGGAAAATGGCTGTCTGCTAAAAAAGGTGATGAATGCAAGAGTTGATGGGAGAAGTACAAGAGGAAGGCCAAGGTTTAGGTGGATGGATGGTGTGAAGAAAGCTCTGGGTGATAGGAGGATAGATGTGAGAGAGGCAAAAGAGCGTGCGAGAAATAGGAATGAATGGCGAGCGATTGTGACGCAGTTCCGGTAGGCCCTGCTGCTTCCTCCGGTGCCTTAGATGACCGCGGAGGTAGCAGCAGTAGGGGACTCAGCAGTATGAAGCTTCATTTGTGGTGGAAATGTGGGAGGTTGGGCTGTGGCACCCTAGCAGTACCAGCTGAACTCGGCTGAGTCCCTGGTTAGGCTGGAGGAACGTAGAGAGTAGAGGTCCCCTTTTTTTTGTTTTGTTTCTTGTTGTCAGCTATCCCCCAAAGTTGGGGGAAGTGCCTTTGGTATATGGATGGATATATACAGATGTACATGTTTATCCTCGATGTCCATCATGCAGACCTGTCCGGGGCCTGAAGTATGTACCTGTGGGACCTTGATGTCCTCAGCCAAGACCCACCCACATTCTTTGTGTCTGGCCTGCCGAGAATGGCGTTGTGACACCTGCGATGAATGCCGGCAGTGGTCTTCCTCCCAGTGGGAGAGATTTGGGGACGCTAGCAGAAGAAGTCCAAGAAGTCTTCCTTGAAGTTGAAGAAACCTCAGACTTATTCCTTGACCCCCCAATCTATTCCCGAAGAACCCGCTCGATTTGTCATTTCTGGAGAACAATTGAACAGAAATGTAGACTAATTAACATCGGATAAACCTCGGGGTTCGAGAGACAGTGTTGCTTCCTCTAGAGAAGCAGCTTTGCCCATTCCCCTAGGGGGATCCTTTTCTGTTTCTGATGTTTTTCAGATCTAGCCTTCTTTTGGTGTAACCGGTCCCCCTTTGGAGGAGGCATTAATGGAACTTCTCCAGCTGGGTACTGAGAGGAGGACTCGACTTCCTTGGAGGTTGAAGCCCTTTCTCTGAGGAGTGCTCATTTTCTTGCCCTTGGAGTGTCTGCCACTTACCAACACCTGATCCTCTCTCACCAGCTGATGATCGTCACTTGCCACCTCGCGATCACCATTTTTCTTTTTTCTTTCAGGATTTACTCACTCTTGCTATCACCGTCCAGCTCGTGATCGCCGCAGAGACGAGGACTTTCCTTCGCACGAGATCTGACCAGCTTATATTTCACCCTCTTATGATCCTTGCCTACCTGATCGCCGTAAGGAATTCCACCCTTCTGCTAGAGTTCTTCAACCCATTTGTCAGCCTCAACGCTTGCCACGTCATCCCATTGAACTCCCCAGGACCTTGACGAATAGCACAGCTCCTACGCGGGTGCGTTCAATACTCTCGCCTAGATCTAGGCCTCGGCTTCCTCCTACTATTCCAATCTATCCAGGACTTAACCGAGCCTCTTCCCCCGGGGCATGACGGCATTCGTCACCTTCCAGCGGAGTTCCAACATGGCATATATCCAATACCTTTTCCTACCACCTGGCAGGAATCTTCAAAGGCTCAGATAGCTTCCGCTTTTACTTGCTCTTCCAAGCCAGAGAGAGAGGCCATGCCAGTGCCTATTGCAGGTAAGAGATCTCACTCCCCTTATTTCCAGGTACCAAGGCCACGGTCTCCTAGGAGGTTATTTCCATCTCTTAGCTTTCGCATCAAGACCCCTGTCCTTCTTAGGTCAGGAAAGCAACCCGTATGGTGAAGACAGTACATCGAGCGGTCTCGGACGAGCGCTCTCCTAAATCGGCCTAGATTGTTGTAAGTACTCGAGGTTCCTGTTGGAGAACTCTTTCTCCAGTTCTGACCCCAGATGCAAAGCATCCGGCCTAGGCCCTTCCAAGGCTCCATACCCATATATGTTTCTCTCTCCCCTCAAGAAGATGAAATGAGCTGCGAAAGGGGAACTCTGCTCCAACAGGATCTCTTGCAGGTCCAATTGACACTGTTACATATGACCATATCAGAAAAGGAGAATGAAGAACCTGACTCCCCTTCTGGGAGATACCTTCCATCCTCGTTTGAGATCTCCCGAGGATGCCCGTTTTTCATCCATCACCAATGGAGGTTTTTCCTCCAAAGTTTCACCTCATCTCTAAGGAGACAGAGCAATTGGTGGTAGTCCCTTCGTCCAGAGAAGGTCAGCCCTCTTTTAGGGGGGAGGGGAGTTCTCTTGACCATTACTTCGAGAGGAATTCCATCTGCCTCTAAAAGAGGCGAAGGTCTTGAAGACGATGCCTAAGAACAACGCAGCCAATGCGGCATGATTTCTTCAAGAGAGGTCACGAGGCACCTCCCCAGCACCAACAGGGATGACAGCAAGCGACATTCCTGTAGCCTTTACAGTTAATTAACCCCGACCCACCAGGGACTCCTATGGGTGAGAGCTCGTGGGTGGAAGATGATCTTGATAGTGATGATGACCATCTCCCTAGGGCTGCTAGACTTGAATACACGAAGTCAGATTATGCCTTCTGGTAAGTCTTGGCCTGATGAGGACCATCAATGGGTTAGCTGACCCTACCACGGCTTTTGAAGATGGCAAGGACATTGTCCTTGACCATGTTTACGGCACTCCGTGACCTTCCAAGGCCAGCGTAGCTTTGCTTTCCTCTAAGGGGTTGAAGAGTGCCCGGAAGAGGGCGTTTGCCCAGATCGCCATCTCTTCCAGTTCCCTCCGTACAGGCTCCTCCTCTAAGATCCTACTGCCGCCGTTCGTGCAGCAGAGGCGATACAAGGTCTTGGACGAGTCCTTCCAGCCTTGCCTCTTGATACATTTATAGAGGCACTCTCTAGGGCAGTCTCTTTTGAGAGGTTACTTAGGCTCAGTCTCTTTCTCCGTGTCTCGATGTCCTGTACATGGAGAAGGTAGCTAAGTATGCCATGCAGGCTACTTCGTTGCTGGATCTGTGGTTAGGATCCCTGGGACATCTTGTTAGAACCCAAGATTGGTATAAGGATTCGATGGAAACTTTCCTCTTATCTTGTCCAATAGGTGGTCAATCTGTGGGTGAATGCCACTCTCAGGTATATAGACTCGATAATTGAGCGGTTCCATCGACAGGTCCCTCAGGCAGAAGTGACGAGACTCAGAAACTTCACTTTTGATAACTCCTCCCTTTTCAGAGTAGAAGAGGTCGAGCGTGTGGCGGAGCATTGGAGGAAATTAAACCAAGACTCCCTTCTCCATAGGACCTTGACATCTCGGTCCTACCGCACAACTCCGCAGCAGAAGACAGACAGACCACCAAACCATCGACATCTAGGACATGGACTTCTTCTATGAAGCCCTTTCCTGCCAAGAAACAAAAGGGCTCTTAAGTCCTGTCCTGGATGAAGAGGGAGTAGGAGTGGCTGAGTCTGCTCCCGCTAGGATGGGCAATCCTCCTTGCACACCACTGGCAGAGGTGGTTACAGCACGGGGCCTAACCCTTGACAATCTCTGTGTTTCGTTCAGGGTATCACGTCCCATTCATTCAATCTCTCCCTCCATTGACTTGGAATCCAGTTCCATCGAGTTCTTATGTAAGGTGATCCACAAAGGAGCAGGCTGAAGTCCAGACCATGTTGGAAAAGGGCGCTCTCCAAAGGGTCCCCGATGGATCCCTAAGCTTCTTCAGGCGACTTTCTTGTGGAAAAAGGTGTCTGGAGGCTGGAGACCTGTCATCGACACCTCAGCCCTGAACAAGTCTGTTCTACAAATTTCGTTCAGCATGGAGACGGCAGACACTGTCAGATAAATGTTGAGACCTTAGGACTTTGAATTTCAAAGACGCATACTTCCAGGTCCCATTCCATCCATCTTTAAGGAAGTATCTAAGGATCATATACAACAGCACTCAATACCAGTTGGTACTGTGTTTCGGTCTTTCCGCAGCTCCCCAGGTTATCATGAGTGTGTTCACATTAGTGACAGCTTGGTCTCACAGGATCAGCATCCGCCTCCGGAGATACCTTGACGATTGGCTGATCCTAGCGGACTCGACGGCATCCCTTTTTCATCACCGAGGTAGACTCCTCTATTTTCCCCAAGGTCTGGGGATTCTGGTAAATCTCGAGAAGTCATCCCTGCTTCCATCTCAGAGACTAGTATATGTATGAACTTAGACTCCAACCTCCAAAAATTTTTTCCATCAGAAGACAGGATACAGAAGCTAAGGAAGGTAGCAAACCCCTTCCTCAGAGGAGAAGAGCTTCCGGCCCAACAGTGGTTGAATCTCCTAGGTCACCTATCGTCCCTGACCCATCTGGCGCTCAACGGCAGTATTCGATCTCTTCAGTGGCAGCTGAAATCCTGGTGGAATCAGCACAGCAACTCTCCGGAAGCGTTAGTACCCATGGGACTTGAGCAGTAGACGGACCTAATATGTTGGGTGGCAGATGAGAACCTCCGCAGAAAGACCTCCCCCGGGAATTGATTCTATATTTAGATGCATGGAAAGGAGGGGGGGGGGCCTACATGCTGCACCACATGGCCTTCAGGCTCTGGTCTGAGTCCAAAAGGTACCAGCATATAAATCTCCTAGAGATGAGGGCAGCTTTCCTAGCCCTCCAAATGTTCCAGCAGTTCCTGGTGGGTCACTCTGGTATTGATGAACGACAACACCATGTTAGTGGCTTACGCTTTAAAAGCCCCTATGCCATTTAGCAGTGGAGATGCAAAGATGGTCAGAAGATAACTCTGTGTCCCTATCAGCCCGCTTCATTCCAGGCAAATAGATTGTGCTCGCAGACAATCTGAGCAGAGTTGTATACAGTTGTGGGCTCCAGTGGTTTTTTAATTATGTAGTAGCCAACAAAGTCCTGACCTTGTGGGGTTCCCCGACAGTGGATATGCTTGTAACGTCCCTGAATTTTTGGGCTTCCGCTTTGCTGGCCCCCAGTCCCAGATCCTCTGGCAAGATGCATTCCAACAATGGTGGGACAGCATCGATGTATACGTCTTTTCCCTGTTCTGTCTGATGAGAAGGGTTCTCAACAAGACCAGAGAATCCGATGACCCTCATAGCTCGGCTATGGCATCGTGCAGTATTGTTTTCTGACCTGCACTTCCTTAGGGAGGTTCCAAGAGAATTCCCTCCTCGACATAACCTATTCAAACAGCCACATGTGAACATCTTTCACAAAGCCATAGCTTGGCTATGACTTCACGCTTAAAGACTATCCAGCACCTCCTCACTCAGAGAGGCTTTTTGTAACAAGTTAAGAAGAGGATGTCTGGATACCTGCAAAGATCTCACGCTTCAGTCTACCAGGCCTAGTGGGCTGTCTTCTGTGGTTTGTCGTGGAAAATGTATCTCTCCCCTTGATACCACAATTCCAACAGTAGCGCAGTTCCTTATTTTCTTTCAAGAGGAAAAGCTTCTCTTGGTCTCGGCAGTGAAAGGCTACATCTCGGCCTCAAGTCTTGCCTTTAGACTGAAAGGAATTAATATTTCCTCTTCGTTTGAATTCTCTTTCCTCATATGGAGTTAAGAGGTAACCTGCTGCCAATTGAAAGTTAGACCACCTCTATGGGATGTGGTTCGAGTTATACTAGCCCTGAAAGGGGCTCCCTACGAACCATTATGCCTGGCAACAGACTGCCATCTCACTTTGAAGACAGTGTTCCTACTTGCCTTGGCTTAGGCCATAAGGGTTAGTGAAATTCATGTTCTTTCCTATGGTGTCGCTCATTCGGGGGGATTTGGGGAGGTATTACTCCGCTTCATTTTTTAGTTTATTGCCAAGACTCAAAGTCTTGGAGTAGTGGATTCTAGATTCGGGAGATTTGGGCCCTTCCAGATTGAGAGGCTTCGTTCTGTAACCGATGGTCCAGATCGACTGTTACTTTGCCCAGTTAGGAGTTTGAGGTATTACCTCAAAAGAACTGTATCAGCTTGCCCTTGAGTGTTGGCACTCTTATTCAGCACGGAAGGTCAAGAGAAGGATCACAATGAATACCATCTCTCAGAAGAATAGATATTCTTCTGCCGCCTAGGATGTCGCCGCTACTGAAACATTGTTTCACTCTTGTGTGGAAGTGGCGGCAATCCTGCCGCCGCCTTCTACTCTTGATATATTCGGCAGACCCTCGGCTGAAGAATAGATATTCTTCTGCCGCCTAGGATGGCGCTGATACTGAAACAGTTTCACTCTTGTGTGGAAGTGGCGGCAATCCTGCCGCCTTCTACACTTTGTGGCGGGATGTTGCAAAACAACCCCCACACCCTTGAATCTTACTTACTGACAAATGCCTCCTCAATACAACCTTTCCCCTTACGTTATCAGCAGCGGGACTCTTGGAAAAAAGGACAACAAACAAAACAAAACATAACCTTACAACTATATTTCTTAAAACTACAATACTTAACATCCACAAACCATCCACAACCAAAATAAGCACTTAAAACTAATTGTAAACTTGAATACTAAAGATAAATAAAATGTAATACCATCCAATTAAACACAAAAAAAAAAAACCCTAACAAACTTAAAACTAAAACAGACCGCAATCAATTTTTGATAATTATATATATATATGATTCTGAGTGGACACGTTCGTCCACACAAGGGCCAACAGTCTTTAATAGCAAAAAACACAACTCAGCAGCAACCGGAACACTGATAGATATACACAATTGTATTAATTGGTCTGGTTTGTGTGCGGTATCATCATCATCATAATCCTCATAAACATCGTCGTCGTCATGAATCGTAGGTTCATTCAGTCCGGGTCATCAACGTTATTTAAATCTGAGCAGTCGTATCAATATTAAGTACAGGCTAGATCATCAACAAGCGATCAATCCAAAGAGCAGTCTAAATATAATCAATTCCAGGCCAGGTCATCAACAGTAAATCCACTTTCTTAAAGTAACTCTCCAAAGGAGTTAGCCTCACCAAGGAGGAATCACGGCTCAGAAAATCAATGAACACTTCCAACGCTGGTAAGAAAAAATATATAAATAGTTATCCAGCACTCACACAACTGCCTTTAGCTTTGTCATTAGAGAGAGAGAGTGTTTATTTACTTAGTTTTGTCAAATCGCAAGAGAGAAAGTGTTTATTTGTTTTAGTTTTGTCAAATAGAGAGAGAGAGAGAGAGAATTTCATTTGCTTTGGTTTTGCTAGATCGCGCGTGGGCGAGAGATTGTGTGTATGTGCGTTTGTGTGTGTGTGTTTTGTGTGTCCGCGGTGCGCGCCGAAGAACGGGTAATTAGCGAATGATTGTTTGTAGTGGGAAAGACTGTCGGTATATTTGAGGTTGTTTGTTTACATTTTTTTTTAGCTAGGATAGGGCGGTGATGAATGTCTTGGGCGAAAGCATTGGATATTTGACTGTAGCAGGAGTCGGTTATGTTTTTTTTGTTCTTTGAAAGCCGGCTGTGAAGTGATTTTATATTCGGAGTAAGTACTGTTTTTATTTATTTTTGTTAGGCGCGTTCATGAATGATAGAAAGTTTATTGTTTATCTTTGATTATAGTGCGATAGTTTAGTTAGTTAGGAGTTTTCATAAGCGTTTTTTCTTTTTTTATTGCAGTCTGTAATTCCTCCTTTAGGCTCCATTAGACTCCTTGGAGTTTTAGGTTGGCCTTGAAGGTGTTGCTTGCCTACCTGCTTTGTATGAATAGCTTGATGATGACGACCTGGACCGTATAATATGAACATAGGAATAGACTGCAGATATATATATTTACATAGAATTTTGAGCGTTGACGACCCGGCTGGAAATAGATTTATTCCTTACGATGATGATGATGACATTATGATGATGAACAGACAGTCGAATTGACTCTAGTTATTGTTTGCCTGGAAGTTGTGGCAATTGGCTACAAGGACTGTTGCCAGTGTGTGGAGTCTGTAGACGACGGTTACCACACAACTTATATATTGAATATTTTAGCGTTTTCGCTTATGTTGGTGTTAATGTGATTTATTTCTGGGTTGTGGTATACGATTAGGTTTAGTATTAAGTGATTCATTTTAGTGCTCAAGTGTTTTTCGTTTCTGTGTGGGGACTGATGGTGTTGAATTCGTAAAGGTTTTGTGATTGGTGAGTTCTGTGTACCCACACACACTGATATTATTTACATATAAGTCTGTTATTTTTGTCTGTTTTAGTGTTAAGTTTGTTTAATGATGTGTGATTTTTGTTTTTCATAACCCAGTCGCAGTCGGGAACGGGACCTCTACTCCGAGTAACTGGGCCCTCATATACTCTCTCATTCACTTCTTCCTTATCACAATCATTCGCTACATTAACACTTCCTATCTAAATCCCTATCATCTAATATATCATGTACAATCATATCTACCTCGTTCTCATCTGGCCCTAAAATTACACTCATTTCTGTAAACAGTTCATCCATTTCATCAAAAACATTCTCAACATTAGCAAAAGATTCATTCATACTACTAATCATTCTCCTATCTCTCACTCTCGCATTCGTCATCCTTTCTTTTACATCACCTAAGGAAAAGCCACACTCTCTCTCTCTCTCTGGATTTGGCAACAGAAAAACAAAAAAATAAAACAAAAATTAATCCTCCACATTCCTCCCCCCTTACTTTGCCAAATCCTACTCACACAAAACTTACATTATTTTTCTCATTACCCAGTCGCAATCAGGAACAGGGCCTCGGCTTCGAGTAACTGGGCCTTCATATACCTGCACTCTCTCATTCACTTCTTCCATGTCGTTTTCATTCAACGTACTATTACGATTCCCGTCTATGTTCTGCTCGTCTAATATATCATGTACAATCATATCTACCTCGTTCTCATCTGGCCCTAAAATTACACTCATTTCTGTTAACAGTTCATCCATTTCATCAAAAACATTCTCAACTTTAGCAAAAGATTCATTCATACTACTAATCATTCTCTTATCTCTCACTCTCGCATTCGTCATCCTTTCTTTTACATCACCTAAGGAAAAGCCACACTCTCTCTCTCTCTCTCTCTCTCTCTGGATTTGGCAACAGAAAAACAAAAAAATAAAACAAAAATTAATCCTCCACAACTTGATACAGGACCCTTTTTCCTTCCCCTCTCTGTCCTTTAGCGATGGCTTAGCTATCACAATCCTGTAGCTGTTGTCCTGCAATCTCACCGCTTACAGGGTAGGTTGCGGTGCCGGCCGGGCTCCTACATAAGCAGCTGTTTAGTCACTCAGTCTTTCCCTTATGGACACAAGGCTCCGGGAAAGGTTGTGCCAGCTATGACGGCTGCCGGTGGGAGACCCTTCTGCTGCTGAGGGTTCTTCAGTCCTCGCTTGGACTGCCATCCACATCCCTGAAACTGGCAATGCCGGCAACAGATCTTGTGGGTGGTTGGAAGCTTGAATGATGCATTCTCCCCTTCCATTTGAACCCTCATTCTGGAGGAAGGCAGTAAGGTTATATCCCTTATTTATTGTAAACATACATTTTAATAAGGCAGCCCTTCACTCCATGCTTTCTCTCTCTCTGTCAGCTAGTGCTGCTAAGTACTAAACCAGCCAGCAGCATGTCGGCTGGGCCGGTGCCGTCAGGTACTTACTCGGTCGGCGCCATGCTGGCTGGACCAGTACCGCCAGATACTACTCAGCCAGCCGGACTGTGCCGCCAGGTGCTAGCCCTACAGTATATGATTATACAGTAGCCAGTATATTTACATTATCGTATATACTGCAGACAAAAAACTATAGTATGTATTATACAGTAGTTATTTTCCATACCGCAGACAAAAAACTATAGTATGTATTATACAGTAGTTATTTTCCAACATACCTTGTGTATCCTTGCACAGTCTTTTGCTGAGACCAATCCTATATTAAAGAATAGAATTCCTTCAATACTCTGATTAGAAATCAGTTAATAACTTACCCCACAATATTAAATAGTTGTAGAGGGGTCAGTGGTAGTACACTTTTCCATCCCTAGAGGTTAAAACCCTTCTCTTTTGAGTTTTCCCTGATCAGGAAACTCTAGTGTCTTAATATTGGGGGGGGGGGGGGGGGGAGGTCACAGCAATTGGCTGGGAAGGATATACAAGTATGTGTCTTTCCTAATTCTAGTCGCCGGCCGGACTGTGCAGCCAGGTGCTGGCCCTGCCGGCTGAACTTCACTATATGATTATACAGTTGCCAGTATATTTGCAGTACTATATAGTATATACTGCAGACAGAAAACTATAGTATATTTTATACAGTAGTTATTTTCCAACATACCTTGTGTATCCTTGCACAGTCTTTTGCCGAGACCAATCCTATATTGAAAGAATAGAATTCCTTCAATACTCTAATTTGAAATCAGTTAATACTTATCCCACAATATTAAATAAATTAAGAAGGGTCAGTGGCAGTGTACACTTTCTATCCATAGAGGTTACAACCCTTCTCTTTTGAGTTTGCCCTGATAAAGGAAACTCTATATCTTTAATATTGGGGGGGGGGGGGGGTCACAGCAATTGGCTGGAAAGGATACACAAGTATTTGTCTTTCCTAATTTCTTTCTAGATTACTATCCTAACCTATAATGGTTAAAATATTAATATTTTGCATATCTGTTTATCATTTGAGATGAACAATCGCATAATCATTTAATTTTCCTTTCTTTACAGGAGGAACCCCAGATAAAATCTTCTGCAACCATAGGAGTAGGAACTTCTACGGTCACAAAGCGTGCAGGTCTCATGCCCCCTGTACCATCATTACCGAAACCCTGCAATACTTGGACCCCCCAAGTCTGCAGTATCTGCCGGACCTAGGTGACAGAAGGTTTCGACGACCCCAAGTCAACGGAGTCGAGGGATGCGGCACGAGAAAAGCTGCGCAATTGGTTAAGAGGGTTCCAGAAGAACTCTCCGGGACCATACTTACCTAACGATAGGATGTGTAGCTTGCTGTTCCCGAAAGCGGGTAGTGAAATTGTTGTGCCCCAAGCACAACCCGGATGTCAGTGAGGCGTTGCAAAGTATGGACATCCACCAGGAGGAAAGGATGTCGGAAGTGTCTACGAACACTGAAAAGGATCTATTAAAGGATGATCCCGAGGAGGAGTCTACTCTACCTCCGGAAGAAGATGATGATGTCGAGTCGGAGTTTCTTCCGTCTGTGCCGGCACCGGAGCCGTTACCCTCGACATCTTCAGCTTCTACCCCTCCATTTAACAACATGAGCCAGGCACTGGCCCATCTTACAGCTTTAATGGAGAACATTTGCAAGCAAGGCGAAGCAAGGGAAGCGAGATTCGAGAGAGAGCTCCGTGAAGCTCCACTTACTGCCTCCCGAGGGTCATACAAGCGACCCAGAGTCCAAGACCTCCCAACCTGCTCCAAAACCAATCCCTGGAGGTATGCGGAGTTTATGCCGATTACTAACGACAAACTCTACGTCTTGGAGAAGATTGGAGCCGTCCCCTTAGACAACATCCAGTTTTGGCCAAGCTTTAACGCTTACCCTGATTGCTTCATTCGACTGAAGCATAAACCAATGCCAAAAGAAGAGACGGAACTGAAGGATGTCATGGTTTTCAACCACGATTTTCAACCACGATAAGGCACAGGCTCTCTTGTTGAGTAGCCTGAGAAAGGCGGGCTATTCGGTTTCGAAAGTGTCCGCCTTGAGCAAGAAACGCCCTACCTTTCTTGCTCCCTTCAATAGCCTTCCCCTTTATGTTGAAGGCATTTAAATCTGTTGCAAAGGCAGTGGAGGCAGGCAAACCATGCCCTGCACTAGAGGAGTGCAGGCCTCTGTCGTTAGCCTTGCCCATGCAAGAGAAGGAATGGAAGGAAGTCCACCTAACCTTCTCAGTAGGGAAACTGGGTGCAGACATCGCTGGACGACAGTTTAGCGAGAATCTTCCTAAACTTTCTAACTTTCTCTTGCGTAAGGAACAAGAGACGAAGGAGAGACTTGCGGCATCTTTATCCCTACAAAACTGCTTAGAGATGTGTGCAGGCCAAAGAAGTACCCCAGACATGCTCATGGTCCTGGCCAAAATGCATATGGCCACCCTAGTAAAGGACCTGTATGCTTTCATGAAGGCTAGGAGAGCCTGTAGGGGGTTCGTGTTTGCTGCTGCAACAGTGAAACTTGAACCCAGGAAGCAGATATGTTCTAACATCTGGGGTAAAGACCTCTTTCCGAACAAAGTAGTCAAAGAGGTAGTTGAGAAAGCCATCATGGAGAATAGGAACCTTCTCCAGAAGTGGGGCATCTCTTCAAAGAGGAAGTCTTCCCCGGATGCGGGTCGGTCCCCAACCTAAAAGGAAGACGAAGAAGTGTAGACTTCTCCCTCGGCCTGCTCAACAACATCCCACAGTCACCATGACTGCGGTGCCCCAAGTGGTGGCCCAAACACAGACCACCTTCCAAGTGATGCCTCAACAGCTAGTTGCCCAGTCACCAGCATTCAACCCCGGGTTTGAGAGGCAGACCACTACCTTTCAGTTGAAAGGTAAAGCATCCAGACGGGGCTCCTCTAGAAATCCCTCAAGAGGTAGGGGAGGACGCGGTCGAGGAGGTAAACCCTCCGGTCAGTCGAAGCAAGGAGATGCTTCCAGTAGGAGGGAGGCATAACATTTTGAGGATCGTTGGACCTTCGATCCTTGGGCCTACGGCCTAATCAAGATTGGACTAGGATGGAAACGGAACAAGTTTCCACCATCATTTCTTCAATTCTTCCAACAATCCACCCCTGCATTAGAAGAATATACCCTAGAGCTCTTGAGCATACAGGTTATAAGGAAAGCGAAATCCATCAAATTCCAGGGAAGGCTGTTTTGTGTTCTCAAGAAGGACTCAGACAAACTCAAGAGTCATTCTGGACTTGTCGCCATTCAACAAGTTCATAGAAAACAGCAAGTTCAGGATGTTAATCCTTCAACACAAAAAGGGTCGTTCACAGTCTCGATAGACCTGACAGATGCCTATTGGCACCTTCTAATCAGTCACCCCCTCTCCTCCTACCTAGGATTCAAGTTACAGACGATAAAATATGTTCTCAGAGCCATACCCTTCGGACTAAACCTTGCCCCAAGTATCTTCATGAAACTTGCTGACGCAGTCGTGCAACAACTACGCCTAGAAGGTGTTCAGGTAGCAGCGTACCTGGACGACTGGTTGATGCGGGCAGCATCCGAAACCACTTGTCTGCAAGCATCCAAAGAAGTGATCCAGTTCCTGGAACATCCGGGATGCAAGATCAACTTCAAGAAGTCTCGACTCTCTCCAGCTCAAGGGTTTCTATGGCTGGAAATCCATTGGAACCTGAGGTCACACCGTCTCTCCATTCCCTCAGGGAAGAGGAGGGAGATCGCAGGGTCTGTCAAGAGACGACTGAAATCCGACAGGATTTCAAGACGCCAACAGGAAAGAGTACTGGGCTTTCTTCAGTTTGCAGCAATAACAGAACCAGTGCTATGAGCACAGCTGAAAGATGCATCAGGAGTCTGGAGAAGATATGCATCAAATGCTCGAAGAGATCTAAAATGACCGATACCAGCCTTACTACGATCACTTCTCAAGCAATGGTCGAAGGCCAAGAGCCTAATGAGGATCGTGCCCTTGCAACCACCTCTGCCGTTGATGACCATCCACATGGATGCCTCGACGGAAGAATGGGGAGTTCACTCCCATCAGAGGAAAGTTCAAGGGACTTGGTCATCTCTGTTCAAGGCCTTTCTCATCAACATTTTGGAAGCCATGGCAGTCCTCTTGACGTTGGGAAAACTCTCGCCTTGCAGATCAGTCCACATCAGGCTGATCTTGGACAGCAAAGTGATAGTGAGATGTCTGAACCGACAAGGCTCAAGATCATCCCATATCAACCATGTGATTAGCCATCCTTTGTCTAGAGAGATGGCACCTATCAGCAGTTTACTTACAAAGGTTCCGCAATGTGACAGCGGACTCTCTATCCAGGCTCAAGCCGATAGAGTCAGAATGGCCCCAGACGCACACTCATTCTTCTTCATCTTGAAACAAGTCCCGGAACTGCAGATCGACCTCTTCGCGACGAGCGACATCAAGAAACTACTTCGATACATAGCCCCATACGAGGACCCTCTAGAGGAGACAATGGACGCCATGTCCCTAGGTTGGAACGAATGGACCCGGATTTTCCTGTTCCTTCCATCCAATCTCCTGCTGAAGTGGCCCAAGAGCAACTGGTTTCCTCTAGTAATGGAACTGAGGCTGAGGCTGGTCCTTTTACCGAACCCAGCACTTTCTCAACGGGTTCAGAAGTCGACTGTCTTCGCTTCATCATAGAGAACCCAAAACCTTTATCATGATTTTCTCGCCTTAGTGGTTAAGAAAAGATTTGGGATCTCAAAAGGCAGTATAGATTTCTTAGAAGAATACAAGTCTAAGTCAACTAGAAGACAATATGAATCGTCTTGGAAAAAGTGGGTTGCTTTTGTTAAAGCAAAAGGACCGAAAGAAATTTCAATAGACTTCTGTCTGTCCTTCTTTATCCACCTTCATAATCAAGGTCTGGCAGCCAACACGATAACTACGTGCAAGTCACCCCTGACTAGATCTCTTTTATATGCCTTTCAAGTGGACCTGATGTACAGAATCTTTAACAAGATCCCAAAGGTATGCGCTAGACTTAGGCCTGCAGCTCCTCCGAAGCCCATTTCATGGTCCTTGGACAAGGTCCTACATTATGCTTCATCTGTGAACAATGAAAATTAATCTCTCAAGGATCTAACCCAGAAGGTTATTTTCCTGTTCGCTATAGCCTCAGGGGCTAGAGTTAGTGAAATAGTAGCCCTATCGAGAAATAAGGGCCATATTCAGTTCACAGAAGTGGGAGAACTGAATCTCTTTCCTGATCCAACCTTTCTTGCCAATAGCGAGCTACCCACCAAGAGATGGGGTCCCTGGAGAATCTGCCCTCTGAAGGAAGATGTCTTTCTGTGTCCAGTCGGGTGTCTAAAGGTGTATCTTCGTAGAATTTCAGACTTCAGGGGAGGTCAGCTCTTCAAAGGAGAAACTTCAGGATCAAACTTATCCCTAAAACAACTGAGGGCTAAGCTCACCTACTTCATTCGCAGAGCGGATCCTGACAGTACACCCGCAGGTCATGATCCGAGAAAAATTGCTTCATCACTGAACTTTTTTCAGTATATGGACTCTGAGCGTCTTCGCTCATACACTGGATGGAAGTCATCCAGAGTGTTCTACAAACACTACACAAAGCAAGTCCATGAACTGAAGCATTACATGGTGGCGGCAGGTAGTGTATTAAAAACCTGTTGTCTAATGCTGCGATGAACAGTTAATTGATTGGGACTATCATTTAGGATGAAAAGGTGTTGACACTTCCAGTGTGATACCTTTTAAGTGGGTGTCACCATGGTGACACTAAGACTGGTCAAAATTTCAGGTGTGGAATTGTACAGATAACACTTGTGCCGTGTGTACATAGTAAACAGTGTTGATAGTATACAACATTTACAGAAATTATATTTGAAAATTTTATCAAAAATTTTCAAATTTATAGTGGCACTCATCATTTCTTGCCTTTCAGGGAGAAAAATATTTTCTGTACTGTATACGTAGTACGTATAATTCCCTTAACACGTTACACTCGTTATTCCATTTGGTCATTTATTCGAAATAAATGTATATTCGAGTGTAATTGCGTCTTATTTTGTCCTGCAATTAGCACAATAAATATGCCAGAGTTCTCTCCCTTATTTAACTAAGTAAACCTCATATTATTGTATGCTTACAAACAATGGATACTTAATAGTTCCGACAACATATACAAACCGTGAGAATTTTGTATATCTAGTAGATACTTATGTTTGTTCAGACAATATATGCAAACCTTGAGACCCCTTTTCTACTGTCTAGTATGACTCTTCCCTGCAGGGGGCAGGAAGCACTAACATTGTCCATGATTAGTGGTAATGACGGATAACGGTAACGTTATTTGTCCCAATGGTCCGGATGATCATAGAAAAATTGTCCTAAGGTTATAAGGCACCAATGAAAATCCACAGATACAGTACTTTTTAGTAATTCTCTGGTAAACTTCCATCAGGATGACATGGCTTGAGCCCAAAAAACGAATTTTGAACGAAGCGAAAAATCTATTTTTGGGTGAGATGGCCATGTCGTCCTTCTTTTCCATAGAAAAGGCTTAGGCAAGATCCTCCCGAAACTACTATATCTGTAGCACCATGCTCAATGCTACAAGGAATGAGCGCCATCTTGGATATTCGTAGTAGTACGGGAGGAAGGGTAACCTTGATAACGGCTCCCCTTCTGTTTTTTGCCACTCTTCCCCCTTGAAACGAAAACGCTATGTGTTGTGTCAAGATATACGTCCCCTGATATTATGTGATATCCTTAAGAGAAATTTTAAGGATATTCGCGCCAGGAGTTACAATTTTTGAGACCTAAAGGTAAATCCTCTGGGAATATCACTGTAGTTCAAATATCCCTTAGAAAGCTACCTATAGGAACCTTCCATCAGGACGACATGGCCATCTCACCCAAAAATAGATTTTTTGCTTCGCTCAAAATCCGTTTCCTATCCCTGATTTATTTTTTGTTTTCCTTACCATGATCTTCTACTCCCATGGGACTCTCTTCTATTATGCTTTCTCCCCCACTGATGGACTTTGTCATCATTTCATTTAGCTACACACACACAGGATAAGGATTTGGATTTTAATAAAATGATGTCTGTGTGCTCCTTTTCATCTGTTTATTTTTTTCCATCAAACTACTTTCCAAGAATATTGTGTATTTTCGATAGTTTGAACTTTAGTTATAGATACCAGTATTATGTTTCTGTGATAGATAATAGTAGGAATTATAATTAAAAGAGTGAAGAAGTGTAAAGCCAAAATCTACTGGAATTTTTGTTAAACAACATAAGCCGTGCTTGCGTTGAGCAAGAACTCTCGTGAGTGGTGGAAGCATGATATAGTGTCTCAAGGTGGCGTGGCTTATTTCGCCTAGATAAATTCCTGCGACTATACACATACAACCCATTCTGTCTTTACAAAAGATCTATTGTTCCAGCTTGCTGGAAAGCAAGCCATAAAATTTTAACGCGACTTAAACTACCCCTTGCTAGTTAGGCGGTGGTAGACCAACAACCCCGCTCACACATACACTGTGTACCCATTTTTTATCCTGGCTCCCGTTAACCCTGAAAACTGGCTTTACAGTCATATCTCACTTCACGAAAGAATCTGGTTACCACTCTGCGAAACGAGATGCGAAGATTTTTATGACTCGCATTGCAAAAAATGTTTCATAATAAAAGAGATTTGGCAGCCAGGACGAGAATAAAATAGTCACCAATTAAGAATATGAAGAAAGCTGGTTGTTCACACGATAGGAAATGTATCTCTCTATAGTAATGATAACTAATAGTACAGTACACATGGTACTGTATATTTTGTAGATGTACAGTATTGTATTATTTTCCATTCATTATTGCATTATGTTCTAATAATTACTTAACAGGTATCAAAAGTTCTTTATGTATCCCCACTGTTGCTGGCCTTCCTGGGGGTGCCCTCAGTCTTAGATTACGTGGTTTAGGTTTTGTCTGGGGGGACAGAATGTTCTTATTCTGGGAGTAGGGGAATGAGTCAGCAGAGCAGCCTGTTGTGCAAGAAGCTACTCAAATTTCATCTGCTCCTAAGAGTCCAGTACCGAAGGATCCAAATAATTCCTGATCAGTACTTGTGACCAAAGCCTGTGCACACTTTCAAGAGTCCGGCAGTCAGAGGAAGACTACCAGGAATATATCCTTGGTCACTGGGCAACACTCAGGTGTCCCTCAAGGGTCTGGACCATCCTTGGCACTGTCTTGGCCATCCCATTCCTAGGCTAGTTTCCTCAGAAGTCTATCACTTTGGAACTCTTCGGTGTTGGGTTTGCAAGGAAGGACTCTGGGCCTTTCCTAGACCATAGCAGAACCACCCTCAATTTCCCAGAAAGAACCAGAGCATAGAGCCCTTTTAGAGTTACCCTACCCATTTCTTCCAACATTCACCTCGCTTTTTTCCTCATATCCGAGAATAGGGGGATTGCTTGTCGTGTCCTTAGCAAACAAGCTGAAGCATAGACTTGGGTAATGTGAATCTTTCGGGACGGGGTGCATACTAATCTCTGCAGTCCCTTGTCCTCCTGCTTCTCATTTTTGCCAATAGGGCTCTCATCCATTCTTCCAACATCCCAGGAACCCTGGACATATGGACAGAGATAGGAGAGATGTTGAAGGGGATCGCTAGAAAAATTCCACCGGGAAGAATTCTGCTGTTATTGAATCTAAAAGACTCCTAATATTAGTACCCATGCATCAGTTCATTCAATAATACCTTCCGTCTCCCGCCACGGTTCGATATACCAGTTCAGGTCTCTGGGCTTTGAACCGAGTACTGCTCCTCGGGTGTTCATTCAGATGATCTCCCAACTAGTAACTTTTGGGCCATTTAAAAGGTTTCGTATGAATGTGGATGTATCTCTCGATTGGGTTATCCTGACTTCCACGTTTGTAGTGATAGTACAGAGTTTGACTTTCAATCTGGGGATTATGATAATCAAGAAAAAGTCAAATCTCTTACCTAAGGTGAGGAGGTTAAAGCACTTGTGCGTAACAGTGAAATTTGATCAGTTAGACAATCCGATAGCAAGCCTAAAGAGATAGTGCATCCGTTCTGTCATACAAAACTACAGTATCAAGGATTGTCAACCCTCCTCGTGCTAGAGACTGGAGGCTTAGGAAAATCTTATCTGCTGGCTTACAAGGCATCCTAATATGGGAATCCCACTTGACTCCTCTCATCTTCTGACATATAACCGTGGTCAGATGCATTGAAGGAGGGATCGTTTCAACAATGATCAGATGAATAAGCATCTACTCCGTAATGTTCTAGGACTAGCAGCTGTTTAAGTACTGCAAGCTTTCTTAGAATGTTGAGTAGGCATCCAGTGGATTGTTGCAACACCACAATTGCTATATTTAGCTTTATGAGCTGACAAAGCAGTTGAATTTCAGGATGGCATTCAGTCATCCGAGGGGTGAAGGCTGGGGAGTACAGGCTCTAGACCATCTTCACGGCCTTTATTCTACAGTATCACCCACAAACCCTTTGGTGCCATTGCACTTGGTCTTTTGGTGTAGCTTGCCCAGATCCCATATGCGATGGTAAGTAACTTGCCCCTTCTCCATTCTTTGTAACCCTATCTTGGGGAAGAAGTGGTTTAAGCATTACTCACAGGATCTAACTTGATGCTCATAAATTCCAGATCTGAGCTCCATTCTTCAGAACCTAAAGAAATTCTCCTCCATCCTCCCTAGATGAGAGGGTAGGATGGTGGAATATATACCAACTCTGGTCATCATATGCAGGTTGTATTAGGGACTGTGTTCCGCTTTTGAGTGAAAGGGCTCTCTCCTTCGACCACACATTAGTCTTCTTGGAGAGTCCAGGCCCTGGCCGCCTACATTAAAGTCGGGCCTCGTTAATCGTGGGTACCTGCTTCACTGTTTCAGTTTTTTAAACCCAAGTAGGCAATGTGCTGACGAGGGGTAAGAACAGACTTTTCAAGATTAATCCGGATCCCAAGATCC
This sequence comes from Palaemon carinicauda, assembly GCF_036898095.1. Lineage (NCBI taxonomy): Eukaryota > Metazoa > Arthropoda > Malacostraca > Decapoda > Palaemonidae > Palaemon > Palaemon carinicauda. The sequence goes on along the minus strand of NC_090764.1, from coordinate 66,396,213 downwards.
TAACAAAACTCAAAAAGGAGGTTAATGTGGAGCAGAAGCTGGGACTCGGACTCCGCTAGTAAAAGCCAGTTGACGAGATATCTTAGTCTTATCCCTATCGTGTGCCCAGGCTGAAAATGGTATGAACACTTGAGGGTCTATGGATAGTCCGAAACAGAGGACTGAACTTAATTATTTTTGTTCCCAGGGCAAACTAAAGGTATTTCCTTGAATTCCAATGGATTGGAATCTGGAAATGGGCATCATTTAGTTCTATGGATGGTAAGAAGTTGTTCCGTCTTATTGCTTGGAGAACCGTGTGGAGAGGGTCTCCAATTTGAACTTAATTTGCAGAACAAAGTCATTCAAATGAGACAAGTCGATCCTCCAGACAGCTTTTGTATTACAAACAGGTTGCTGTAAAAACCTAAAGTTGAGTTGTCGACCTCCTCGACCGGTTTCCCGAAGAATTAGGTCTTGTAAAGACCCATTTGAATACAACGAGGTTCATCGGCACTAGAGTAAGAGGAGGGCGAGAGTTGGTGAATGGGAGGCGGTATCCAATGTGACCATCCTCAACCCTCCCTCCAAGGTTCTGCCCTTGTGGAATTGCCACCTAATCCACCGACTAGACAAACAAGACCCCCCCCATGGGATAGGTCCTCGTTTGGCCTGCCCTCGTCTACCTCGAGGTTATCTACAGCAAAAGGGCTGGCTCTCCTTAGTCAATGTTCTATATGGTGGAGGATCAGTGTGTCTCTCTCTCTCTCTCTCTCATAGGTGGCGGCCTTGGAGGAGAATTCTTCTGTTTAGCAGCCATTGAAAGAGGCAGCTTGAAGGTAGGCTTCTCTCCTGAAGAAAAAACCGTGACTCATTCTTCCACTTTGCCTGGTGGAAAGATGGTGGCACACTGTGTTAGGGGGGTATTCCACAGTTATAGAGTCCTTTGAAGCTTAATGTTTGACGAACTTGTTGACAACTGCATGTTGTTGTTTTAGTACCCAGTTGCTCCACTGGTAGGCAGACAGGTGTACCAAAAACTCCACCGCCCTTGCTCCCAAAAGGACACGCTCCTCATATTATCTGTGTATTTTAGGATCAGCAAGATTCTCAGATACAGCAAAATATAAGAGCGTTCTAGACTGGTGGTCAATCCAAGAGGAATCCTGCAAACCTGACATTGCTACTGCCTCCATGGTCGAGAAATCTGATGGTTGTTTTCGAGCCTTTCTGCTCACACCTGTGGGGCTAGGTTCATTACCTCAGGGTCTAAGGGAAGGATTGGTCTCCCTCTGTTACATACAACTTCCTCTGTTTAAAAAACTACTAGGAATTAACTTAGAGGAGCGAGCATGTCGCATGGAGTATTTGGTAGCAGAGACTTGTGCCTCCAACTTCCGAATACTCTTCTCTGTTGTGAGCAAGGCAGCTTGAGATGCTGCTTCCTAAAAAGGGAATCAATAGAGGTCTGCTTCCAAAGAAGGGGGCCTTCGGAGTGTCACCCAACTTATTCAGTTAACTGATAAACCTAATACCCTCAGGAAAGTTGATTCCTCAAGTTAAAAAGAGTTCGACTCCAGGGGCTCATCTCGACAGATCCCGGCGAGTTACAGTATGAGAAGACTTGACGAGTTCATGGGGAATCAAGTCTTGGCCTATTTGGTGGAGTTACCTGAATGTGAGGCTCTGTGGAGTTTCTTGCAGATCACGCCCTTCTACTCCTGCCCAGAAGTAACATATTTCTTCTCCCTGACTTACTCCCCTTTGAAAAAGGTAAAGAAAGAAAGTTAATAGTAGGAGTGGCATTATGATTATCATCCTCACTATAATCAACTTGTCTAGTCTTATCTAGATATATCCCCTGATTTAAGTGATTTTTCTTTTATCCTTTGAACTTTTAATTTGGTCAACTAATATAATTTCCATCTGAGTAACAGTAAGGCCATAAGATTCCTCATAACACTTTCCTTAATAACAATACTGCTTCTACCATGAGATACAAAGAGAATGTTGATCACGATTGCTCAGAAAAAGTTTCCTTTGAACAATCTACATTGTGATTATCAACAAATCCAGAAGGTATTTCTTGGTGACTAAAAAATCAAATTAACGCCACAATCTTGGATATGTGGCAACATACACCAAATTGACTACATGAGAACGATGCAGAGACAAAGATAAAAGATGGTACGGTACACATAAGCCATGGTAATTGCCATTGACCAGTAGATTGTTTCAATATAATAGTAGAGACTTGAGTCTATTAGAAGGAATAAAACAGGAAATATTTAAAATTTTTGTAGTAAACATTGATTTAACTAAGCCTAGAAAGAGGAACAATATAAGATGTTCATTGACATAATTAATGATTTTACAGCTTCTTAGTCTTACAGCATCCAACATACAGGTATTCACTATCAAAAGTACTGGTACAAATGCACAAAATGCTATTTAACTGTTTATTGTAAGTATTAATGCAAAGAGAAATTTCTCAATATTTGTAAAATAATAAAAAAAGGATTTAAAAACTTTATGGAGAGAAGTTCACCCAGTCGCTGTCTGACGTGAACTTTTTCATAGTATTTTATTGTATATGTAAATATAGTTAGGATTTAAAACATGTTTGTATTCCTAATCCTTCTTAACAGTTTACTAAATACCTGTCATATGGTCAAATCTTTTTACTCTCATACAAACAGAGTACAAATATCATAGCATTCTCTATTGTTAGTCATCTTTGTAAGAATTAAGAATTTGTAATAAATGACTAGGTTTCTACATTTCTCTAGAATGTTCAAGTTCTTTGGTTATTCAAAAGTACATTGCATACAGTTTAATCTCATCATACGAGTCTTGTCTTTAGATCTAACGAACTTTTTCAAGAGTTTGTGAAGTAGATGGGAATGTACTTCCGTAGGCTGGAGTGTAACCTTGTCGCTCTGGGTTGGTAAAAGGGGTTAAAGCTCCACCTCCAACAAAAGCATACTGCAATTCTTCCAGAGTTCTTCCACGGCTTTCTGGTAAGAAGAAGAATGCCACCAGTGCCAGGATAATATAAACGGAACCAAAGACCATCACGGCATCTTCCAGTCCAATCGCTGTGGTTAAGTCGGGGAAAATCTGCAGATGATGTTAAGAATGGTTCATATCATCAGGAAGGAAAAAAGTCTCATAATTATTCATATATTTGTCTATTAAGACAATTTGATGCTTCACTCTTTTTACAAAAAACAAAGAAATTAAGCTCCAAAAATGTATTCCGTGTCTGCATCATAGATATACGATTATTCATATCAAGTACATCACCAAATGACGGGCATGATTGGAAACGTATAGATGGTTAAGGAATGTTACTTGATTTGAAAATAAAAATTAATACGTTCTCTAATATTGGTGAATAGAAATATGACAAATTCGAAGATAATTTGTATTTTTCCTAACCATACAAACCTTAGCTATTTACATAGGGTTTACTTTCGGCGTAGCTGAAATGATGAGCCATTAGATTTTAATGAGGGTTTAACTACCCCCCGCGCTAGTTAGCATGGGGGTAGGGGAGGGGTAGCTTGCTACCCCACCCCCCTCCACACACCGGTGAGCTGCCTCACTTCACTTAGAGGTAGGACTTGTCTCGGGGGACAGGGCTGGTGGGCAAATATGTTTAAATAGCTAAGGTTTGTATGGTTAGGAAAAATACAAATTATCTTCGAATTTGTCATTTGTTCCGTAACCGAAATACAAACCACGCTATTTACATAGGGTGACTTACCCTTAGGAAGGGTGGAAAGTCCCCAGCCTTACTGGCTGGAAAGTCCCCAGCCTTACTGGCTTTGGCTTACCCGGGGACTCAGAATCCGAGTGAGCAGCACTTCAAGAAAAAGAGTCCCTGCACCTCACAAGTTTATTGCTACGCAAGAAACGAGCGGCCTACATAAGTGTGAGTGGAGAGATGAAGTGTGACTCGTCCTAGGAAGTTGACCTGAAGTCCTTTACATGGAATTCTAGGCTAAGACGTCCCCATACCACCTCGTCAGGGTATGGGGGACGCGACAGTATTGTACTTAATACTAGGAACACAAGGAAGCATGGTTTACCTGCAGAGGTTTGAGGTCAGCTATGCAGAGACCCAGGATGCTGCATTCCCCAAGAGAGGGGAGGATGAAGAAAGAAGTAAGGGCCAGACATACTCTTTCATTCACGCAGACTAAAACCGGGTAACAGTGCCCTCAACCTTCTGTTACCTGTCCATTAAGGAGCCTGAGGTTAGACCAGCTGTTGTGTAGCCACCACAGGGCCGATAGAAAAAGTATCGAGGCTCCTGTGGGTCACGCCCTGCAGGTAGTGGGCTGTGAAGGTCGTCTGACGCTTCCAGACTCCAGCTTGTAGAACCTGCGTCACAGAGAAGTTTCTCTTGAAGGCCAGGGACGTGGCAATGCCCCTGACATCATGTGCCCTAGGGCGATGTGACGGAGGAGGGTCTGGATTCAAGGCATGATGGATGGTCCGTCGAATCCAGGCTGAGATGGTGTTCTTGGTGACCCTCCTCTTCGTCCTACCCGTACTCACAAACAGGGCTTGCATGCGGGGACGGACTGCAACTGTTTTCTTTAGATAACGTCTCAGACTTCTTACTGGACAGAGTAGCAGGTGATCTGGGTCATCTGTTATGGAGCGGAGACTCTCAACCCTGGAGTCGAACCGTGGGTCCGGAACTCCAGGGTTCTGAGTCTTGGCAACAAACTCAGGGACGAACTTGAACGTTACCTCCCCCCATCCCCTTGAATGGGCGATGTCGTATGAGAGACCATGAAGTTCACCGACTCGCTTGGCCGAAGCCAGAGCGAGCAGGAATACCGTCTTCCAAGTCAGGCGTTGGTCAGAGGCCTGGCGTAATGGTTCTAACGGAGGTCTCTTAAGAGCCCTGAGGACCCGAACCATGTTTCAAGGAGGCGGTCTCACTTCCGACTGAGGGCAGGTAAGCTCATAGCTACGTATGAGTAAGGAAAGTTCCAGCGAGGAGGATATGTCTATTCCTTTCAGCCTGAAGGCAAGGCTTAAGGCTGAGCGATAGCCTTTCACCGCCGAGACCGAAAGGCGCATTTCCTCCCGCACATAAACGAGGAACTCCGCTATTGTTGAATAGAGGCATCGAGGGGAGAGATACTCCTCCCACGACACCAACCACAGAAGACTCTCCACTTCGCCTGGTAGACCCCTGCGGATGACTTTCGCAGGTGTCGAGACATCCTTTCCACAACTTGTTGCGAAAAGCCTCTCTCAGTGAAGAGACGCTGGATAGTCTCCAGGCGTGAGGCCGAAGCGATGCTACGGCTTTGTGGAAGATGTTGCAATGTGGTTGTCTGAGTAGCTCGTGTCGTGGGGGAAGTTCTCTCGGGGGTTGCGTCAGGAGCTGCAGAAGGTCCGGAAACCACTCTGCATGATGCCATAGCGGAGCTATTAAGGTCATCGACAGGTTGACTGATAGTCTGGTCTTGTTGAGCACCCTTCTCATCAGACAGAACGGTGGGAAGGCGTAGACGTCGATGTTGTCCCACCGTTGTTGGAAGGCATCTTGCCAGAGTGCCTTGGGGTCTGGGACTGGGGAGCAGTACAGCGGCAGCTTGAAATTCAAGGCTGTCGCGAACAAGTCCACTGTCGGGGAACCCCACAAAGTCAGGACTTTGTTGGCTACCTGTGGATCCAAAGACCACTCTGTACTCACTATCTGTGAAGCTCTGCTCAGATTGTCAGCGAGCACATTCCTTTTCCCAGGAATGAAGCGAGCTGATAGATGTATCGAGTGGACTTAGGTCCATCTTAGTATCTCTACTGCAAGATGGGATAGCTGTTGTGAAAAGGTACCTCCCTGCTTGTTGATATAAGCCACTACTGTGGTGTTGTCGCTCATCACCACCACAGAGTGGCCTGCCAGGGTCTGTTGGAAATATTGAAGGGCCAGGGAAACGGCCTTCAGCTCTAGCAGGTTGATGTGGAGGTACTTTTCTGATTCTGACCATAGGCCTGAGGACCTCTGGTTTAGAACGTGGGACCCCACCCTTCTTTTGACGCGTCCGAAAACAGCATCAAATCCGGGGGAAGGACGAGAAGATCCACTCCCTTTTGAAGGTTGTCATCGGTCAGCCACCACTGCAGCTCCGTCCATTCCGCAGGTCCTATCGAGACCAGGAAGTCCGGGGAATCGATGCCTTGATCCCACCGGGACTTGAGCCGCCACTGCAGGGATCTCATCCTGAGGCGGCTGTTGGGAACCAGACGGGCCAAGGAGGCTAGGTGACCTAAAAGACGTAACCACGATCGGGCTGGAAGATCTTCTCAACTGAGGAAAGGCTTTGCAACCCTCCTCAGCCTTGCTATCCTGTCGTCTAAGGGAAAGGCTCTGTGGAGATCGGTGTCTAATATCATGCCTAGATATACCAGTCGTTGTGTTGGGAGCAGAGAGGACTTCTCGAGATTCACCATGATCCCTAGTTCTTTGCAAATTCCCAGAAGCCTGTCTCATTGTCGAAGAAGGGTCGAGTCCGAGTCTGCCAGGATCAGCCAGTCATCCAATAACGAAGGAGACGGATGACGTTCCTGTGCGCCCACGAAGATATCAGTGTGAAACCACTGGTGAACACCTGAGGTGCTGTGGAGAGACCGAAACACAGCACCCCTAACTGGTAGATCTTGTTGTCTGGGCTGAAATGTAGGTACTTCCTGGAAGACGGATGGATTGGGATCTGGAAGTACGCGTCCTTCAGATCCAGTGTGCACATGAAGTCTTGCGGTCTCACTGCAAGTCTGACCGTGCCTGCTGTCTCCATGCTAAACGAAGTTTGCTTGACAAACTTGTTCAGGGCTGAGAGGTCGATGACGGGTCTCCAGCCTCCAGACGCCTTCTTTACAAGAAAGAGTCAACTGAAGAAGCCTGGGGAGCCGTCCACGACCTCCTGGAGAGCATCCTTCTTGAGCATGGTCTCGACTTCTGCCCGAAGGGCTAGCCCCTTTGCCGATCCCGTGGCATAGGAGCCCAACGACACTGGATTCGCTGTCAGGGGAGGTTGAGATGAAATGAACGGGACGTGATATCCTTGTCCGACCACTGAGGTCATCCAGGAATTGGCCCCGAGTTGCTGCCACCTGAGCACGCAACTTTGTAGGCATCCCCCCACACGTGGACACGCAGGGGGATTGCCAATCCTAGCGCTTGCGGCCTTGGCCGCTCCTTCTAGGATTTTTGCCTCCCCTGGAGGACTTTGCGCCCTTCTTGTCTTTGACAGGAAAGGGCTGCAGTTTAGACACCTTGGTCTTAGCCCCCAGAGCCTGCTTCGTTGTCCTGCGAGGCTGCTGTTGTTGTTGAGGAGCTGAAGGCTTGTAGGGACGGGATGAAAGGGCCTTCTGGAGGAGTGAATCTTGACTCGTCTTCCTCCACCTCTCAGCTGTCCGTTCTACGTCCTTGGGCTCAAACAGGCTTCCTCCAAGGATGGAGGAGTGTCTGAGCTTGCTGACATCCATAGCGGGGACCTTCGGGTGGAACCTCTTGGTCACCGTGTCACGGCGCTTGAGAATCGAGTTAGCCCACAGGTTAGTGACTTGGTGAGCTAAAAACTCGATAGAGCGCGTTCCCAAGAGGAGGAAGGTCTCCAGGGCCTTCCTATTGCTCTCCTTGGACAAGTCCTCAGAGCGTAATAGGATGCTCAGAGACCCTAGCCAGACATCCAGCCATGAAGTGGCCTGCATGGCACACTTCGTGACCTTCTACTGGCTCAGGACCTCCGACGCTGTGAATGTCACCTTCCGGGCGTTGAGTTTCTCTACAGAGAGACCCCTGGTGAGCTCTTCCACGGAGTGGTGGAGGGGAAGAGCTAAACAAGGCTCCTCCATGATCTCGAAGTACCTCCTCTACTGCACGCAAGGATGTGGGAGGAGCTTGTTCCCGGCAGAAGAATGGCTGGAGGAGGCAAGCTCGGAAATCTGGCCCTCGACCTTGTCTTTGGCGCTCTTCACCCCTTGGGACCAGGGCAGGGGTGCACTGGTCTTGGGGGGCTTCTGAAATGCCATAAACCTGGTCCAGGACCGTATCCTTGCCTTCGCGAGGGGCAGTCTCGGGATCCTTGAAACTATTGAGTTGCCTCATTAGTCCAAGGACCTGCCAGAAGGCGTGCTCTCCTCCTTGTGGACTGGCAGCTAAGTCTCCTGTCCCCAATGGCTCTTCATGGGGGGACACACGGACGTTCTCGCGGGGAAGGGCTGGCTCTGGACGAAACCTCGACGATAATTTGGGTAACGTCTTGGAGTCCTTGGGCTCCCTCCAGAGAGGGATATAGGACTCCAGCAAAATGGTCTGGAAGGTACCTCCTACGCGAGACGTTTCTCTTCCTTGAGGTGGGGTTCCTCCCATTGGTGCCGTGGGAGTGTCTCACCTCGCTGGATTCTCCCGAGGACGGGAAAGGTTCGTCCACAGGAGAAGGAGAAAACGTCTGCGAGGGGAAAGGGGCATTCCCGACGGACCTCTTGGGAGCCAGCTTAACCCTGGGAGAAGTCACCGCGAAATCCACTCCTCTCCTTCTCTTCAGCAGGGGCCAGGGAGCCTTTGGTTTCAGAATCAGATCAGCGAGGGGTGGCTTCATAGCCTGCACCACCGCTTTCATCAGGGAACCGAACCAAAGCTGGCGGCTGACTGACGCAGTGTCAGCGACTCCCGCTGGAGGGAAGGGGATCGGTTGATCCTTCGGAGTGGATACTACAGGGCCTACCTGAAAAGAAGAAAGGGAAGAAGAATGTTGTCCGGACCTCTCCGATGACTCTTCCTGCTCCAGGGCGCGTGCTCGGCGCTTCCGCAATGGTGATCGCGGGGACGATCTGGAAGTACGCGGCCCCGGTGCCTCGCAAGGCTGGGTGCTCTGCGAAACCCGGCGGGAATCGCGCTGGTGCTCGCGCGATGGTAGGATCGCTGGTTCGCGCGGTGGCAGAATTACCGGGTAGAGCTGGCGCTCGCGCGATGGTAGGATCGCTGGTTCGCGCGGTGGCAGAATTACCGGGTCGAGCTGGCGCTCGCGCGGTGGCAGAATCGCGCTGGTGCTCGCGCGATGGTAGGATCGCTGGTTCGCGCGGTGGCAGAATTACCGGGTCGAGCTGGCGTTCGCGCGCTGGCAGAATCGCGAGGTCGCGCGCGGGCGACCGTTGGCGCGCAGGCGCGTGGAGATGAGGGCGCAGGCGCGTGGAGATGAGGGCGCGGGTGCGTGTGGGGGCGCTGGCGACTTGGCGCGTGGGCGCGTAAGCGAGGGAGTGCGAAAATGCACAGGTGAGCGCGAGTGCCTGGGTGATCGCTGGCGATCAGAAGAATGATGGCACGTAGGCGAACGATGTAGCCCGGGCAAGATCAAGCGCGTTGGTGAGCGATGGCGTGCTGGCGAACGACGGCGCGTTGGTGATCGATGATGCGTGGAACGCGTGGGCGACTGACCGCGTACAGGTGAGTTGGCGCGTAGACGAGTCGGAGCCCTGTGGCGATCATAAGCGTGGGCGCGTTGGTGAGCGTTCGTGCACAGGCAAAGGATCGCGCGTAGGAGATCGCTGACGTGTAGGATGGCTCGCCGTGGCTGAAGGTCTCGAAGCTGAAGTCTCGTGGGCGGCCTCAGGAGCTGGCGCGCGGGCGCGCATGCACTTTAGTGCGCGCTGGAGACTGGAGCGCAGGCGGTGGTCGACGCGTAGGGGAACGCTGACGAGGCAAAGGAACAATGTCCTTGCCCGCGCCCAGATCCGAAGATTGTGGGCGCGCGGGCGAACGTTGGCGCGCTGGGCGCGCATCAGGAACTGGGCGGTGGGTAGGAGAGCGCTGGCGAGCAGGTGAAAGCTGGTGAGCAGGAGAGCGCTGACGAGCAGGAGAGCGCTGGCGAACAGGGGCGCGTTGGCGATCAGGAGAGCGCTGGCGAGAAGAGTCTGACGATTCATCTGCCCTAGAGCAGTTGCGCGCAGGGTGATGATGAGCAGGAGAGCGCTGGCGAGGAGAGTCAGGAGAGCGCTGGCGAGCAGGAGAACGCTGGCGAGCAGAAGAGCGCTGACCAGCAGGCGGGCACTGGCGATCAGGAGAGCGGTGGCGCTTGCGCGCTACTGAAGGGCGCACAGGTGAAACCTGGCGCGGAAGGGCCTCACCCACATTGTGAGAGAGGTCCTTCTGCCCCGAAGGGACCGGTGCTAGTGTAGGCAAGGAAGATCTGGCAGACACAGGAGATCGCGAACGATCAGCTGAGAGGTCCAGAGGAGTTACTGCTACGGTCTGCTCCCAACGAGAAGAGTCCTTCACAGGGGACGACGAGGATGACGACCCGAAGAGGAGGGGCCTCTTGACTCCCTTGTAAGGAGAAGGAAGGCCTTGGCGACGAAGAGGAGGGCGAGCCTTACGGCGAAGACGACCTCGTGGCAGGGTATCAGCATCGTCGGTCCGCCGAAGAGGAGTCTCTGTTAGTGCACTCCCCCGAGGGGGAGCAACACTCGCAGGAGAGACCGTTGGACTCAGCTTCCCCCTCGAAGGATGTTCGGAGGGGGAACCTGGGCCTTCAGCAGCAACAGCAACAGTAGCAGCAGGGGTTAGACCTAACCCGTCGGACGCCTCTGTCACAACGTCGTCGTCAATAGCCAGGGGATCTACCTCTGGTATTACCGGCGATTGTTGGACAGCTGCCCCCAACTGGATCAGATCAAACAGGGCTTCCTTGGAGGGCGAGCCCTTAAGCCCCAAAGAAGCCCAAAGCTGGAAAAGATCATCATTAGTCACAGTTTGGTCGTAATTTACAAAATCAATAATATCCTCCCCCCGGAGGAGGAGGGGGAGCTGCCTCGCTATGGGAGGCAACGCCCTCTCCCACACACCGAGTTTGGGAAACAAAAGAAGGGCCTACGCTACCACTCGGCAGCCTCTCACGAGAGACCGAACGAGTGGGAGCTTTGGAGGAGGTTCGGGCAACGGAAGAAGAGTCCTTGGAGCCTTCCTTCCCCTGGGGGAAAGAACGGTCTCTCTTAGAAATCTTCTTACGCCGCCGCGCAAACCCCTCCCACTGGAAGGTAGGCCACTCCCGACATTCCATACACAGATTATCACTACTACACCGTTGACCTCAACACTACAGGCAAAGGGTGTGAGGGTCTGTCTCGATCGCCGACATAAAAGTTCCACAGGGGCGATCGGGAAGTCCAGGGCATTTCCGCATGGTGGAAAGCAAAGGTAGAGGCCAACTTCAAACAAACACACATTGGAAGAAAACGCAAACAAATTAAGGCTGTCAATATGCGAGGACGGAACAGAAATGTCTGTACAAAGTCCGAGCCAAAAGTGAAGTGAAGCAGCTCACCGGTGTGTGGAGGGGGCCCTACCCTCGTGCTAACTAGCGCGGGGGTAGTTAAACCCTCGTTAAAATCTAATGGCTCGTCATTTCAGCTACGCCGAAAGTAAACCCTATGTAAATAGCATGGTTTGTATTTCGGTTACGGAACAAACAGTACATTCTAATCTACTAATGATGGGATACTGTAATATACATAAATTTACTTCATGCATACTTACTTGCGTTATAAGGAACAGAAGTATAACAAAGCAACCTGTACAGATGGAAGCACCTAAAGACCTGACTGGTGTTGGGAGCAGTTCTCCCAGCAGGATCCATGGGACAGGTCCTGCTCCCATACCAAAGGATGCTACATACACCATCACAGAAGTCAAAGGTACCCATCCATATCCTTTACCATCAGTATAGAGAACAGCACCTGTGAATGAAAGAAAGCATAAGGAATAAAAGAATTAAAACTATTTCATAGGAAGTGCTTATAAATTCTTGTTACATTCTGTATGTATAGAGGCCAACACTAACCAAAATAAAGCATTAGTAGTTTATGGCCCAGATTTCATAACTCAACCTTTAAACAATACTAAGGAATTACTTGTTGAAAGAAGAATCTGGAGGTGAAACAATGGGGAATAAAGGATGAAGTTTAAGGAATGGGGAAAAATTGCTTTTGAGCATTGTGGTATGATCTGGAAAAGATTGAACACGATAACTTGTTGAAAATATTTTTCGCACAAATCTGATTACAGTACTAGGAAAGTTACTTTCTCTTCTAAAATCAATACCAGTTTATGAAACAAAGTTTTAAAAACAGATACTGGTAGAGCGTCTAGATGGGGAAAGACATTCTTGTAGTAGGCTATAGTACTGCATTTTCTCTTGCCATATTGTGCTGGCATGTGTGCAAATTTTGTAGAACTGGCAAATATTAACTTCAAACTCTTTCTCCTACACATATTTCTAGGGTTTACAATAGCATGATATAAAGGAAAGAGATTTATAAAACTTTCCTACATATTCTTACGATTTTTATGAGGTCATTTCTCACCTGTAACATACATCGACAATCCGCAAATTAAGGACGACCCGATGAGGAGGGGTCGCCGTCCCAGTTTGTCAATGGTGCAAGCAGAAATAACGGTGAAGACAAGCCTGCAAATGCCCACAAGGACCGAGCAGGTGAAGGGGTCAAACATAACTCCAGCATTCTCAAAGAAGAAGACGGCGTACATGAAGATCACCATAGCACCGCCAAGCTCTCGGAGGATGAACATAGATGTAACCAATAACACAGGTCGGTAGTTTCCGGGTTCTTTAAGAGCTTTGACCTAAATGAGAAAGGAATACCTAAATTAGGCCTCGTAAGACATTACAGTATTTGTTATATCTCGAGAGCAGGACATCTTGTGAAAAGTTTACTTTCTTATTCAAATTAACCCCTTCACTAGGCAGCGAATCCACTACTCAAGCTATAAACGAGAGGCAGCGGATACACTACTCAAGCTATAAATGAGATTTATCCCCATTAGATATACAAGCTCACTTACTCTATAATAACCTACATTTCCATGTTTATTTATTTTACTGCTGATTAGAGAATAAATTTGTCAAAAGTTTGCTTTATTTTCTAAACCATTTCACTCTGATCAACCAAACTATTTTTTTCATTCAGTGTCAAGTGGTTATAGAATAATTTTTCAGAAATTTGTTTCACATAATTTTCTCTAAATAATGGTAAAGCACTGCGAGTTTGTGTAAAATAAATATATATTCATTGCAGTGATTGTTATTCCGTACTGATTCCATGATAAATGGCCGTCAAAAGATATAAAACTAAAAAACAGAGAGAGAGAGACTTTTTTTATTGATTTAGTTCATTTGACAAGAGGTTAGTTTCTTCTCTGTTATTCCACCCTGTGTGTGACTGTCACACACAGGGATAATTCCTGTTTTGGGTATTTCACGGGCTTGGAAATAGGGAATGCTCATATAAGAACATGACGAATACTGCGTAGTATGTCAATAAATGGATATAATAGCAGTAGGCTAACTTTTATTTGTGAAATCAGTGAACAATACTATTATAAAATATGACATGAAGATGATTTTGTTTTGTAAAAATGGTCAAGAAAAAAGGAATTAAAAAAGAAAAAAAAATCTTGTCATGTGTCAACATCTTGCATTACTGGAAAAACATTTTAGTGACATAGTAGGTGGGAATGGAGTCAGAGGTGGAGAACTGATGGTGGTTGAAGTATGTAGTACTTTGTGTGTGATTTGAACATATATGCTAACATAGATATACACCAAATAGAACTTACATAAGCATGAATAAGTACTAGATTTGCAAGTGTTTCAGTTGGTGGTAGGGTGAGATGAACGGATGCGTACTTCAGGAGGGGGGGGGGGGGGTGGTTGAGTAATGCCTCAGGCAGGGAATATCACCACTAGCTACAGAGTGTGGTGTGATTCTATATGGCAATATGAAAACAAACTAAAATAGCTCTTACACAATTAGAAATAATGGCTAGAATCCCAAGACTTCATTGGTTGGCTAAAGAAAGAAGGAGGGGCTAATATCAGGGAGAGAAAATTTATTTTTGTAAAATTTCCCAATTGTGAACTGTGTGATATACAACCATGTGCTATACTCTTTTGTAGTATATATGAGTTATAGGAATAATTTTAACCTCCATATGTCTTATGATTGTAAATGATGTACCCAGACATCACTGTCTGTATCACCAAGGTATGTTTTGACATTAAACGACACCATCATAACGAAGGGGTTAAGGGGCTTGGTCAGCATGCCAATATAAGGGGGTATAGGAAGATAAACACAAAATCCTGAAAAAATTCACTGAGCTTCATATGGCAATGGAAAATGCAAATACGAAATATTTTGTCAAAATTCCTCCTACTTTCATAGTTACAGGGTAATTAGTAAAAGTGACTCAATTAACCATAAACATTGTTCCCTACAAGAAAATGCATTTCTTCTGTTATCATAAATTTTGATAATTATTACATTTTGTTTATAGTTTTAGGAATGGGTGATAGAGGAATTATTTTAATGATCTCTATATCTTATTTCCCTCCGTTATCCTTAAATTAAGGGGTTGGTTGCCCGATGTGTCCTTTGCAATGCCTTCTATCAAAGGCATCCTGTTCCAACAAACCTCTACTCTCCCCATCATCCTTCACCATATCTTGCCATCTAATTCTCTGCCTCCTTCTCGATCTAATCACCCCTACAGGGTCCTCCCAAGCCCTCCTCACTCCCTCCCCACCATCCATTCTCAACATATTCCCACACCATCTAAGGCATGATACTCTTATCATCTCTGTAATCTTCACTACACGTCATTCTTCCTATTTCATAATTTTCCAATTCTTAAAGTAATGATATTCCCATAATTCACCTTAGCATTCTCATCTCTGTTCTTTCAAGTGTTGCAGCTTTTTTTTTTTTTTTTTTTTTTTTTTTTTTTTTTTGGTCTTAAAGCCCAAGTTTCCGATCCATACATTAACACCAGTCTTATTACGGGGCTATAGGTTTTGACTTTTACCTTGATTGCATTTTCTATCATGTACCACTCCTGCTACCTCCCTCCAATTCCCCTTGGCTCCTTTTATCCTATTCTCAACATCTTCCCTCCTGAATTATAGTAGATCCCAAGTATATAAATGAGCCTCTTAATACTTTCATTACTGCTCACCATAGCTTCAGTCTTATCCACATTTACCCTCAAGCCATCCCTTTCCAAAGTCATTTGCCACTCTAAAACCCTTCCTCATTTTCAGCAGTAATCCCCAAATCATCTGCATATAGCAACTCCCACAGCTCTTCATTTCTGATCTCATCACTTAACACATCCAAGACCAGCACAAATAAAAATGGGCTTGATGCCGACTCCTGGTGTAATCCAATACTAACTTCAGAGGTATCTGTTTCACCAACAGCTGTTATTACTTTTGTCCTTGTTCTTTTGTATGTCATCTCTAACTAGCTTCTCTGAGACTTCCCTCTTCCCCAACCAGCAAAAGATCACTTCTCTTGGTATTTTACCATTAGCCTTCTCTAAATTTACAAAAGCCCAGAAGAACTTCTGGTTTCCCTCTGGTTTCTTTTCCTGTTACTGCCTTAGTATGAATATGACATCCACAGTTCCTCTCCTCCTCATGAATCCATACTGCTGTTTCCCAGTCTGGACAATCTCTCTCAATCTCATATAGTACCCTCTCAAGAATTTTCAAACCATATTCTGTTAGTTTAATTCCCCTGTAGTTATTCTGCTTAAATATATACCATTAGACTCTCCTCCCAGTCTATAAATATTATTTCCTCTTCCCTTTTTGGTCTTTATTATATCCAGCATCTATTCTTCCTTCTCTGTATCTAGTATCTGTTGACCATTTCAGTTTGAAATTGATGGACCTGGTGCTTTACCATTCATCATTTTACTCAATGCCCACTTCACTTATGTATTTACTATCTCCATCACTGCCCCCTCCACCCTTTGTGCTTCTCCTAGCTCCTTTCTCTTATTTTCACTATTCAATGATGGCTCAAAATATTCTCTCCATTGCCTCTTAATGTCATCACCCCCATACAATATGTTACCATCCCTATCCCTGATGACTAATAGTTGCCCTAAATCTGGTCTTTGCCTTTTCTCATGTTTTAGATATTATAGATATCCTTTTCTCCTTCCCTCTAATTTCCATCTTTCCAGTCTTCTCTCTCACAATCCTCCTAAATTGCTCAGACTTTCCCCTTTTGAAGTCCCATACTTTAATTCTAGACCGCCTTTTTTTTTCCTTGGGTTTTCTACATCTCGTTTTATAATCCATTACCACCAGTCTATGCTGTTTAACATATACTTCCCCCAAAATCACTTTACAGTTCATCACATTTTTTGTCTAATTCTCTAACCAAAAAGTAATCTATTTGGCTTTCCACTCCTCTTTCATACGTCATCAGATGCCTATTCAGCTTCTAAAATTGGTGTCCATACATGCCAATTCAAAACTCTGAGCAATATATACTTCTATATGTTCAATACTAAAACAAGTACAGTACTGTACAATCATGTGATTCAAGTAATCACTTGACGATAGAAAGATAAATTTGACTTTAAATTTTGAATGTTTGATAGTTTTTGGGAACATTATTTGCAATGCATGGAAACTAACTTAAGGATTTTGAATATCCCTTAAATGAAAATCATTGTTTAATAATAACATACAATAAAAGTGAACAAAATGTTTTATTCTACTGTACAATGGAACAAGTGTGTCCAGTGCTGTACACAACTAGAAAAATTATCCCTTGACTGCAACTTATCTTTACGTACCTGTTTCATTATGGAACCATTCTGTTCTTGTGCATGAAGAGCATCTCTGATTGAGCTGAGCTCGGTGTCCACGTCGTGTTCAGGAGCACGAAGCTTCATCAGAGCTCTGAAATACAGGTCATCCTCATAAAATTTGAATTAAAATTAGGATTGATGTTAAACAAATCATAATAGGTATTGCTCATTATTATTACCATGGTTTTACTTTATCAAGATTATTGCAAGGCTACCTGTAGCTGTACTGAATTTGGAGAAATTGTATATTACAAGCAGGTTCTTCCTCACACATAAATAGAAAGGCAAAATAAAGATAGACTTGATAAGGATTATGAGACCTGATTATTCCACACCATAGATGCGTCAGGTAATGTACAGTACTTTGCATATTCCTTTGTTTGAACTATGTTCTTTTAAATCCATTTGATAGAAATTAAGATTATGTATCCTGGCTGTATAAATGATCTCCACCTTCACCTAACCTTGTTACAAAGTAAAAAATATATCTGTATGCATTTCTATTTTGAAATAATATGCTCTTACTAGCTTGATAGTATAGGACTGCTAAAGTTAGATGCAGTTTTAACAGTATATACTTCAAGTAAAGATAGCTAATGAATATTTAGTGAAATTTCATAAAATATTTTGTCTTATTTTTTAAGATTATAATTCCTTACCTTACATTTTATGAGAAATAAACATTTTGAGTGATGCAAAAAATAACTGCATGACTTAGCAAAGGAGAGTTTCCAATAAAAGGCAGAGTAACAGAAGTGATAAAGAAACAAAATTATAATCAATACATTTAAAAAGATTGCATCCATGTAGCCTAATCCTTTCTATGACCTGGGGATAGCCTATAGCAAGATGCAGTTCTTTACACTTGGTGAGGCATATTTCAAACTAACCAATGTATTAATATTTCTCCATGAAAATCATTAAAAGGCCTCTATTTACCTCATAATTTTTTTTTACATTAAATAATGCTATTGTAAAATATTTTTCATCTGATAATCTTAAATTACTTATGTTTCTATGTAAAATACAAGGTTTAATTTTTACTTCTTAAAATAAAACACAGAAATACCAACCTGAGTGCGAGTTTTTCCTTTCCATTCTTGAGGAGCCAATATGGAGACTCTGGCACAAAGAGAAGAGCTGCATTTATCGGGAAGAGGATAACACCACAGACTAAGGTGGCACTTTCCCAGTCCAAGAATCGAGCCAGAATATAAATCAATAACATGCCAACACTAACCATAATCTCTGGCAAGGAAGAGAGCAGTCCTCGGACGTCTGCAGTGCACATTTCAGCAAGTAGGGGCTGGAAGAGAATCACAAATAAATAATCTAGAATTGGAAAGGCCTATGAGAAGTATCACAGATACTCGTCTGGCTTCCTTCCACCATGGCAAAAGATCCACTGTGTTAAACTTGCAGAAAGAAACCCATATCCACATTCTTTACTTCACTTACACAAAGACATCATAAAACACACACTGTAGGCAATACAAAAGGTGTCTTTACGCTACCCCCTTTAGCCCCTAGCTACACCTACTTTGTAGCCTTCCATTTCACATCAAGGTGGAAACCTTGCTCTCCTTTTAACTTATATTTCATAGGGCAACTTTGGGTTTTTCAGGTCTCGGCTCCAACTAAAAGGACCACCGCAGACAGCAGCAAATTCCCAGAATATATGTGAAATGAAAGTTATGTTCTTCCTTCACATATGCTTAATTACTCTAGTGTCACCTCCAGTTGCTGAGTATTGTATTCACACATTTCTCTCCTGCCTCTCTAATGGCTTGTGCTGCAGGCATGGGAAATCTGCACATGATGGTAGGTGGGCGTAACAGTTATTTTGCTTCTAACTTTCAGGCCTTTTTAATTTCTAACTCTGAAGTTATGAAGTTATTTTTTTAACCACTAATAGTCCTGTTTCTATAAACTAATTCATATCTTATGGATAGAATTCTAATTTCTAAATACTGTACATATGACTAAAATATTTAAGCTTCAAAACTGGAAAAAAATAATCACAAAAGAAAGTAAATGTTCAATATAAAAGATTTGAATTCAAATAATAAATGTCTGGCAGACTATAACGAGTTGGTCAAAACTTGAAGTATTTGATAGTTCAATATTGATGTCGTATTATAACTGTTCGTTTGTGAGCTTAAGTTTGTAATTGGACTAAAATCTTCATCTGTCAGAAAAGTTATTCACGTAAATATGATACCAGACAATGTAATCAATTTCTTTTCAATTGTGGTAATGTTGAATATTTATCTCATTAAAATGACCACTCCGTTCCCTGCTGGGAGGATAAATTTCAACATCCTTGGTTCAGCGAGTCATTCACAAATGGTATCTAAATGGGACAGGTTGACTACGCTTGGCTTATAGAATACATTTCTAGAAATGTTTTTCTTGAAATTTTTAGGTGTTGATGTATATAATAAACAGCAAAGTGTTTGACAGATCATCCTTATTACGTTGAGATGATTCTGACTACACAAATATGCATCCTTACTTTTCATCTTGATTATCATTCTGTCCAAGTGCAGATTTGCAATAAGCATTTCTACACGATGGCTACGTTCAGGATGTTTGGCCAAGTTGTATATTTGAAAGGGATGCCAATTATCAAAAATGGCCTAACCTGACATCTGACGGAGCCATTTGTCAAGAAAATTAAATTTTTTTCCCTTATACTCTGCCTTCTATGTTATAAAATCTTACACAATTTCTGTGACCAAAAGATTAAAGTTAAATGTTATCATATACAAAGTATACACAGTCTTAGATATTTACCTGTATGATAGTAGTTAGCATGAATCCGACGCCTCCTGTGATGATTCGGCCAATATATATCCATGGCAGGGATTCTGACACTGCCATCATGACCCATCCTAAAGCTGCAGGCAGTAGCAGGAAACTACAAACGCGGCAAGGACCGGCGTATTCCACAAGGGCTCCA